>NW_025423320.1:262273-313093 GCF_020497125.1 Mauremys mutica | reverse complement strand
GGGCGGCTCCCAGCACCAGCACACCCAGCGTGTGGTTGGGGGGCAAGCTGCAGGGGGCTCTGCTGGTCGCTGCGAGGGCAGCAGGCACCCCAACCCCTCCCCCACTCTACCCCCCTCGCCCCCCTCCCCTCCCAGAGCTGGGGGAGAACCCAGGAGTCCTGGATCCCAGCCCCGCCCCTCCCCAATTCTACCCCCTATCTCCCACTCCCCTCCCAGAGCTGGGGGGAGAACCCTAACCCAAGCCCTGCCCCTCCCCCCTATTTGCATATGGCTCCATCCAACAGCCCCCCCCCCGAGTGGGGAGAGACGAGGCCAAGGGAGAAGCAGGCGGGGGGGGAGCGCTGGGGGCGCTGCGGGAGGGGCAGGGCCGAGACCCCGGGACATGCGCCTTCGTGTCAGGAGCCGGAGGTGGGTGGGGCGGGGATGAGGAGTTGCGTTGGGGGGGAGGTGTCAGGTTGACCCAGGGACCCGCCCTTACCTGGGCTGGAGAGGACGGAGGCGCCCCGGGGCAGGCTGGGAGTTGTAGTTCCTGGCTCGTCTCAGAGCGGAAGTGATGGACGGTTGCTCAGGCAACGCCCCGCCCGGTGCACACTGGGAAGCATAGTTCTCTCTGTCTCACGCGCGGCCTCTATTGGAGGAGGGGCCGTAACTCATCACTTCGCCGCGCCCCTCCCCGCTCCCTGATTGGCGGACAGAGCGCGGGACAGAGACTCGGCGCGTGGAGGGAGGCCCCGGTTCCCTCGCCCCCCCACCCCCGGGCGCGCGCTGCGGCCGTTGGGGTTCGAATCCCGCTCGCGGCCAGGGGCAGTGCGGCTCAGTCCCCGCGGGCGGCACCAGTGGGACCCGCCCTGGCGCTGCTGGGGGGTCCCGGATCGGGGGACGCGGCTCGAGGGCAGCCGGCGGGCGCGGGGGGCGGGGCCGGTCCGAGGAGTGCTGGGGCGGGACGGTGAGTGGCGGTTCCGCACGGGGGGGCCGGGGGCTCAGACCCCCAGTTCCAGGCACCAGGAGAGGGGGCAGAGGCAGCGCGGAGTGAAAGGGGCCGGGAGGGGGGGGCTGAGCTGCCCGGGAGCAGCCCCACACGCGGCAGCCTGGGGCCGAGGGGCCGGGCGATGTCCCATCCCGGGTGCGCGGGGACCCAGGGGCGGCCCCAGCCTGTGAGTTGTCGCAGTTCAGGGGCTGCAGCCTCGTCACCCACCCGGTCACTGTCTGAACTTCAGAGCAGCCCGTGATCTACCTCCCCCCTTCCCCGCGGCCCCGCCCTGCTCACCCCATCCCCCCTCCTCTGTCGCTCCCCCCCACCCTCACTCACTTTCCCCAGGCTCTGGGCTGGATTAACATGGGGGCGAATCAAATCAGGCCATGTCCCTGTGCGGAGGGGGTTTCACTTGTTTCTAAAGGGCGGGGGGAGCCCTCAGTGTCTGTCTGATTGTGTCTCTCTCGAGCCTCAGGATATTGGGGTTGAGTTTCCTGGGTCAGACACTGCTGATTCAGAAAAGGATTAGCATGCCAGAGTCTCATTATATGGACAATATCATCTTAACTTCGCTGGTATACAAAATGTAGAAGGGATATAAATCCTCATGCTTCAGGATATAAGCCTACCACTAACTGATGGGGGTCAGGAAGAAACTTCTCCTATGGGCAGGTTCATCCATAATTGTTTTTCTATGGGGTTTCTCAGACTTTGCTCTGACACAGCTGGGCCTGTGACTTGTCCTGAAAAATAGATCATTGGTGGGCCCTTATTAGGGGGCTGATCATTTTTTGTTTTACAGTAGTGTTTAGCTGTCCCAACCAAAATTCAGGGTCCCATTACAAAAACATAGTAAGAGATTGTCCTGTGCCTCAATTACAAGCTAAACAAATAGACAAGATAGGCAAACAGTAGGATAAAGAACTATTAACCTCCATTTATAGATGGGGAACTGAGGCAGAGATGAAGGACCAGATTTTCAAAGGTATTTAGGTGCTTAAGATGCAAACATGCTTAAAGGTGCTTTTGAAAATCCCACCAGCAGGTTAGGTGCATAACACCCACCGATTTCAATAGGAGTTAGGTGCCAAACCTAACTTAAGCCCTACTGGTCTATTTCCCGTTCCAATTTTCACCAAAACCAATATGGTTCTGCTCACTGATGCCTAGAATATTCCTGGAATTTTAGAATTGATTGGATGTGGTGTTCACAAGTTCATGTTACAAACAGAGAAATGCCATCAGGTAGAGTGAAGAACTCACATTACAAGTTTTCAAATGTTTTCCTCACACAGATCATTTCTTCAGATAAAGAATATTTCTTCTCCCAACCTGCCCTGCCTCACACCACAGTACCTCAGTGACATGAAAAGGTAATTTTAGGACAGGATTAAGGGCATGGGTGCAAACCAAGTGGTTTAAAAGTGATGGGTGCAGTCAGTCATTACATGGTGATGTACACAGTCTGTGACATCACACTCCATTGCCAAGGAAACAATTGTGACATCTCGTCAGGGGCGGCTCTAGACCCCAGCGCGCCAAGCAGGCGCGCGGGGCGGCCCTTTCCCGGGGGGGCGGCATTTGGCTCCGGTGGACCTGCCGCAGGCATGCCTGCGGCAGGTCCACCGGAGCCCGGGACGAGCGGATCTGCCGCAAGCATGACTGCGGCGGGTCCCCTCTTCCCGCGGCTCCGGTTGAGCTCCCGCAGGCAAGCCTGCGGCAGATACGCTCCTCCCCGGCTCCGGTGGACCTGCCGCAGGCATGCCAGCGGGAACTCAACCGGAGCCAGCGGGAAAAGGGGACCCGCCGCGGGACAGGGGAAGGGCGGCGCAGCGCACCGCGCTGCTTGGGGCAGCCTGATTTCTAGAGCCGCCCCTGCATCTCGTGCAGAGAAGTGTAAACAAGTGGGCAGCATTATCTTCTGCAAATATAAATAACTTGTTTGTCTGAGTGATTGGCTGAATAAGATATTATATTATGCCCATAACATCGCAGGCCATAGATGGTCAAAACACCTGGCATTATGGTCACCATTGTGGTGATGGCACTTTCACATCACTGGTACCTGATGGCCATAGATGGTCAAACCTTGTGGGATTTTTCCTTATATGGACACTCAGAGCCACAAGTAACAGGTGACCCATCTCAGGCGAGTAATAAAGAGATTGTGTGACATGCCAGCCAGCCTGTGCCTATAAAGGCTGGAGCTGCCAGTTCGGTTCACAAGCTCCAGAAATCCCAACAAGAACAGGCTGGCTGCCTCTTGTAGGCAAGACTTGAAAGCCAGATGCCTAGCGTGATGGAAGCAAATAGAAGGCGCAGAAGCTGTGACAGGTTAGATCACAGGGACCTCTGAAAGGGAAGGATGGAACTAGGATGACCAGATAACAACTGAAAAATTGGGACAGTGGTGGGAGTAATAGGAGCCTATATAAGAAAAAGCCCCAAATATCAGGACTGTCACTATAAAATGGGGACATCTGGTCACCCTAGATGGAACATTTTTACAGTTCTTGGCAATAACAACACAGTTACAAAAATTACCATTAGCAATAACAACAAATTCATTGCAGGTGTCCACCTACAATCATTTTTGTCGTCATGCCACACCTTTGGCTCAATACCATTGGGGTTTGGGCCTTTTAGGGTTAACCTGTGGCTTCCCTTTGCAAACTTAAGTTCTCTCTTTCCTCCTTTTTCTGAAGGATCAAACCTTGATTTTTCTTGCTTAACAGAATTCACTGGCTGATGGGGTGGGCTCTCTTTGCTAACAGCTATTAGCAAGTCTTTCCTCTCCCTGCCAGCCAAGTAAGTTGCATCAACACAGAAGCACAGGCTGCTCACTTAAAGAATCAGAATGGAGACATTCCTGTTCCAACACCATTGTCTTCCCAACCAGCTGGCCAAACACAGCCACTTGGTTATAGAGCTGCTCAAGTTTCTTAACAGCTCTTACTCCATCTGAGACCTTTTCAAAGCTATCCACACTGAAGCTTTCAAAAGGAAAGTCACTGGATTTTTACATATCTTCCTAACCAGTCTTTAAAGGGTTAAGTCAGTCTGTGAGTTAATTAACTCTTTCTGGCCCTGTCGCCTTCCAGTGAGATATTATATTACACCCAAAACGTCACAGGCCATATATGGTCAAAACAGCCGTGGCCAGGCTGGGACCAGGCCGGAGGGAGCTGCTCAGCCAGGAATGAGCTGGAGGGAGCCCCTGGAGCCCTCCTCACGCTCCTTTCCCCTGGTACAGCCTTTGTTCCAGCTCAGGTGGTAGCTAGTGGATTTCTCATGATGGCTGCCCCATTTGTTCTCTTCCACCCAGATACAGATAGAAAAGTGATACATTTATAGAAATAGGATGAACACACTCAGTAGATTATAAGCTTTGTAATGATACCTTACAAGAGACCTTTTGCATGAAGCATAGTCCAGTCACTTTATATTCACACTCATTAGCATATTTTTATAAAATCATATAGAATGGAACATGACAACAGCGAAGATGACGACAGCAGAGACACCTCCAAAGAAATGCCCTAGAGCCCTTGGGCCGTCACGCTTCAGGAATGTGCGTGAGGTACTAGGAGACCTGGAGATGGGGGGTGTCCTGCTGGCCATAGGTCAGTGTTGTGAACCCCCAGTTACTAGGCTGAGTTTATCCATCCCCTGGCAATAAAACATTGTCTTGTTTTCACAGCTACTTTTGATCTCCTGGCTTCTGCCCCCTACCCAGCTGGCAGGGCATTGTGCAGCACCCTTTCCAGCCCACCTGGGTGCAGGAGATCGAGGAAGAGAGCATCTGCCATCCAGCTCCATCCCATCTAGAGCAAGTGAGTGGAGGTCTCCAGAGCCATCGCCAGTGTGGTGGGAATGGCCCAGCAATAGGGCTCCCAGCGCTTCCCTTGCAGGAGATTGTTCCCAACGTCGAGAGTCTTTGGGGAGGGCAGAACCTGCCAGGTGCTGAACACCCACAACCGCAAGCAGTGAAATCAGTGGGAACTGAGGGCGACTCCTCCCTCCTAGGACTGGCACCTTGTGAACGAACTTTCATTGAGGACTGTCCGGGTTCTGCTCTTTCTCTGGCCTGGGAGGGAGCGGGGCCTACTGGGGTGGAGGGAGCTGCTTGTCCAAACTAACGGAGAGCCCCATTGCTCTGGGAACATTGGGAGCAGCCTGTGCTGTGAGCTGCTGCCAGTGCGTGTGGACGGCAGCCCCCCTGCCCTGGGGTGGGGTGTGTGGTGAGGAGGAATTGCCTCAGCAGAGGGGACGTGGACAGGGGAGCAGGCAGGCCCGTTAATGAGAGGCTGCCTTGAGCCCAGACTCATGGCTGTTCCCCACTCAGTTCCAGGATGGAGTGGCTGAAGCGGATGCTGAGGAGGAAGCCTGGGCAGGTGGCTCTGGAGCCAGTAGGGAGCAGCGTCTGTCTTGCCCAGGAGGAGAGTGGCCCCTCTGTCCCCGCGGGCGGGGAAGAGGCCGGTGGGCAGGCAAAGTGGAGGAGCTCCCTGACCTTCTGGAGGAAGAGAAAACCACCAGCTCCCTTAGCAGGCCCTGAGGCACCTTCTGGTCCCAAATGGAGGTGGCCCCGGGTGATGCTATGTAGGGACCCAGGAGAGGGCGGGAACCAGGCAAGGTGGCTCTGCGGCTTCCTTTCCAGGAAGCAGAGGAGGCAGCAGCCCAGTCCCAGGGCCCAGCAGAAGCCATCCACCAGCCTGGCCACCGAGGAGCCTCCAGCCAGCCCAGAGCAGGAGCTGGGCGGCTCCGGCATGGGGACCAGCAGGTTCGCCTACTCCCGAGGCGCCAGCAGCTCCTCTGTGGGGTCTGACAGCCCTGAGGCTGAAGGCTCCCTCTGTGCAGGTGAGGGGAGACCCTGGGGACAGGGGGAAGGACGGGGGCAGTGGGGGACTAGGAACACCCTGTGCCCATTGGGTCACCAAGGTGCCAGGACTGAGCCACGGGAGCCCCACTAACACCAGTGGGGGTGACACTGCCACACCTTGCGGCAGGGGATGCTGGGCAGAGTCGGGGGAGCTCCAGCCTTCCCTGATGATGTTGAGGAGGGGGGCTGATGGCCACGGGACCCTGAGGCTGATGGGTCTGAGGGTGTCTCTGGGAGGGGCAGGGTGGGGCCCTCTATGCCATGGGGCTCCTTGTTGAGGATGGGGGACATTGAGCCATTTCTCTACACTGCATCCCCCCAGTGGCAGCAGGGATTGTCCTTTCTCCTGCTCTCCCTGGTGCAGAGACCCCCAGTGCCCAGCAGGAGTGGGCTGAGGAGGAGGAAGAGGAAGAAGAGAAGGAGGAGGAGGATGTGTCCCCTGAACAAGACACCATCAGGGTCATCCAGCAGCACCTCCAGGGCAGAGCTGAGGTACAAAAATCTTCCAGCTGTGCTGCCCCCGAGTCTGTCCTGCCCCTTGTTCCATCCCCACCCACGCAGGGGGGTCTTGTCCCAGAGAATCCATCACCCCCAATGGGGGGAACTTCTCCCTTGTTACCTGGCACCCCAAAGTGGGGGCATTTGTCTCACGCAGGCCAAGGTGTCTGCTCCCCGTAGACACTGTCCCAGTTACAACCCCAGTCTGTTCAGGGCGACACTGGTTTCGGGAAGCGGGGCGGCTTTCCCTGTCCAACTCCATGGGGTTCCTGAGCCGTGGAGCTGGTGTAGGTGGGTTGGGGAGGTCCCCACCTAACCATCTCCGTCTCTCTCTCTCTCTCTCTCTCCCTCCCTCTCCCCCCCCCCCTAGTTGGTGGAGGACAGGGCCCAACAGCTCGGCTTCCTCCATGCTGTCCCACGTCTGTGCTTCTTGGCACAGCAGCAGGGGCTGGACACTCTGGAGCCCCAGGTCTCCAAAGCAGCCCTCGTGGAGAGCATTGCGGTGAGTGGGACCCCGTGTCTGGCCCCTGGGGCGAGGGACCCAGAAATGGGAGGAAGAGTTGGTGGGTCCGGAGGGGGAAGCAGAGGACAGTGGTTCCTTGGGCTGAGGGCTGGGGAGCAGGGAAGGGAGAGCTTCTGACACCGATGGGGAGCTGGCAGTGGGGGAGTTGTCAGGCCGTGTCTGCATCCGTCTACGAGCATTGGTATTTTCTTGAAATTTGTCAGACCAACCTAACTAACACCTAACCCACATTTGAACCTCTTCACACTCTTGCTCATTCTCAAGGTCTGCTTTGCCTCCAGACAGATCAGTTGTCTTTCAGGACAGCCTTGCTCTTTCTGTCTGTTTCACTCACTGAGGTGTCGGAGTAAACACTCCCCTTCACTCTATTCTCAGACAAACACTAGTATTAACTGTTTGCTACTGATTTGTGGAGTGGAAGATGCCATTTCTGGGGGATTGTTCCCAAGCTGCAGTACTTTGTGTTCAAACATCTCCCAGCTTCCTTGGTGAAAAATAACACCAGGTTTCTTTGCAATATACATGAAAAAAGGAGTTTTTCACCCCAGATAGGACTTGACCCCACAATCTCTGGTTTAGGAAGCCAATGCCTTATCCATTATGCCACTAGGGCCCTGAAGAACAGTAGTAAGAGGGATGGAAATTCCCTCTCAGGATTGCACATTCCTCACATTCATTCAGAAGCCAAACACCCCATTTAATCGCCTTACAGAAACGTCTGCATCCCCTGGCAGCGAGGCACCTGGGCAGGTCGCTGACAGAGCTGAGCACCACCTTTCTGCCAGCCATCTTTAGAGAAGAACCCCACCCTAGAATCACCCCTCCCTCCTTCAGCACCTCCACGGCTGTGGCTCTGAGTGGCAGTAGGATGATTAGGGGGCGAATCCGGGGCTGGAAGGGGGGTAAGGTCGGCCTGTAAGGAGTAACCAGGTGGGGAAGACCCAGGGGGAGGCTGTGGGCTGCTGGTCGGTTGTTGGGATCCGAGCTCTAGATCAAAGCTGCACAGTGACCTGACACCCAGGGTTATAAGGCCGACATAGTGACCCCCTTACTGGCCTCGGTGAACCCCAAACCCTTGTTACTAAGGGCATTGAGGAGTCTCTGTCCCATAATAACTTCTGGGAGCTCCCCAGCAGACTGTGGGCGTCAGCCGCCTCCTGCCTCACAGGTTAGACTCTTGGCGCTGTGCCAGCCGCCCCCTCGCTTGCAGGCCCAGTGTAAGAAGCAGGAGGCCTGGTGCTGGCAGAACAGGGTTTTGATTAATCAACCTCTGTGTTATGGGCACAGGAGGGGGAATTTATGCTCCCCCAGGGATGCCACTGAAGGCTCCTCGTGGGCTCCTCAAGGTCTGCTGGGAGCTGTGATGTCCCCCTTTTGCCGCCTCGAAGGCTCCCTCTTGGACACAGTGGGGTCACCCGCTGGCTGGAAGAGTGTGGGGGCCACGCCGCAAAAGCCTGCCTCTGAGCAGCCATGTCAGGGACTCGGGCTTAATCCAAGTGCAAAATCTTCAGTTGTGTATGTTTTGCTCCTTGGAGCTATACGGATTTTCGCTCCTGCCCAAGCGGCAATGGAGAAGCGGATGACACAGGCCGGCCTGAAGACGCCTCCCTCCCACTTCCCTGTACGCTGTGCAAAGCTCTTGGCCTGCCTCATGCCTCGTCAGGAAAGCGCGGCCATGCGGCCCAAGCTTGAGTCACATCCGCAGCCCGCCCCGCCCCGACTGACGGCCGCGCAGAGCCACGCCAGTCAATGGCAGGTCGAGTCAGGAGCCTCGGCTCTTTCCCCTGACAGCCACACACACAGCGCTGCCTAGCGCCCCGAGAGCCTCCCTCGTGTTCTCCCGCAGCAGCCATCTGCCGGTGTGGGTGGGAAAAGGGGACCAGGAAGCACTGCAGCCTCATTCCGGGACAGGAGGCCCTCGCCACGCCCAGGCCTGCCTCTTGCCTTCAGCCCAGGCAGCCAGAGGTGCCGGGGAGCTCCCTGGCAGGCCACCGCTTTGCCTCAGCCACCTCTTGCCCCATGGCCTAGGCTCTTGGGGCTCTGCTGGTCACCGGCTCGCTTGAAGGCCCAGAGGGAAAAGAAACAAGCGCATGCGTAGCGGAGGATGGTTTCGATCCATTGACCTCTGGGCCCAGCACGCTCCTGCTGCGCCACTCTGCTGCTTCTTCACACCCTCCCCCTGCCACCTAGCCGCCCCTATCCGGATTAGTGCCTTACACGCTCTCGCACTGGCAGAGAGATGCGCAGGCTGTCACTGAACTGAAGGAGGGAGATCACTTTTTGACAGGTTATGCCGCCTCTTAAAGGTGTTTGTCTGGCTGGGAGCTCTGGTTCCCAGGTGTCTCCTGAGGGAAGAAAGTTTCTGTGCAAAATATTAAAACTTTTAACAGACAGGAGGTAAAGGCCATGGCCACATGATGGGGCCAGTATGTACCTCAACATGGTTCTTCTATGTGGGATGACTCTGAACACTGACTGATCTCCACTCCCTTGGATTTGAAGAGATGTTTAGTTGTGCATTTGGGAACCTGTAAGGCTGAAGCAATGTTATGGATGGTGACACTACGACTGAAGGGTTATTTAATGTTGTAGAAATTGTTAAAAACACTGAGCTTAAACTGGAACTGCCTGTTATTAAAGGCTGGTTTCCCCACGTCAGTTCCATAAGCTCTACTAGAAACACCCTGGCTTCTCTCCTGCCTCGGTGGGAACTAGAGGGAATCGTCCCCTGCTGCCCTTGGCTCCAGGTTGGTTTTTCTGGGGAGGGGGCGTGGAATTGATTTGTTCGCTGTTGAGAAGGAACCAGGCCAGTTCTCAGAGAACGAGAACTCCCAGCATCTTCCCAGCCCAACCCAGGCTGCTGCCCTGTCCCAGCCTCTGTTCCCCTGGGGGCCCTGCGTGTTTGACTCTAGAGCAGGCCGGGAGCAACAGCTGAGGCAGAGGACAGCCTGGGCTGGGCAGGTAAGAAGAAGTTTAGCAAGCAAAAAAGGTAAAATGGCAGTGGAGTATCATCTTGGACTCGACGGCATTTCTCCATTGGTCTGTCTGCTTCGGGGCAGGGACAATAACACGTCCTGCTGCTTTCGTTATTTCAAAGGGTAGTTTAGGATTTTCATTCTCACGGTGCACAAAGCAGGACTCAACCTTTGGCGAAAACTAAACAAGCTGCTCACAGATTCTGTCAGCCCCAATGAGTCATTTGGTGTGAGAGCTCAGACCTGCCCCGTCCCAGAGGAAGGGGTGGGGGTCATCTGTGTGGGGACTGGAGCACTGACCTACCCACTCGTAACTCCCAAACGTTCAGTAAGTCTATTATCAGTGCCTGTGAGTGTTATTTAAACCATAAGAAAAACCACACTGGGCTAGACCAAAGGCCCATCTAGCTCTGAATCTTGTCTTCTGACAGTAGCCAATAGCAGGTGCCCCAACAACCAGTCAACAAGGCCCCACTGGGAATTGAACCAAGGATCTCCTGTTTACAAAACAAATGCTTTAGCCAGCTAAGCCATGGTACCTGTGGGTGGCTAAAACATACTGTCTGCCCACACCTGACTCCCTGCCATTGCCACTGGGGCCTGACAAGCTTTGCTTGTGTTTGGATTCTGCAAAGCAGAGGAACAGGTGACGTTTTCCTTACAAGTTTTGTGTGAGGGAATCTTTGGCCAGGTCTGCACTACAAAGTTGTTTCAGCAGAATTATATTGCTCAGGTGTGTGAAAAACACACAACGCTCCCTTGGTCGGCAGCTTGTGGCTGGTGTACACACTGCAATGCCACGTCTGGCAACAAAACTGCCCTGTTTTGGTGACAAAATAAAACAACTTCTATGAGAAGTCTAAAGCTTTTTGCAGCAAACTTAAAGTGAGAGAGTGTCAGTGTGGACACTGCTGTTCATTATATCACCATAACTGGCCTCCTCCAGTATCCCACAATGCCCGCTGTGAACTCTCCTGCCCTGCATTCCTGCTAATGAGCCCTGGGCCCCTCCCCTTTCATTGCTCTGGGAAGTTCTGACAGCTGAGCCTGCTGCTCCGCTCCAGCAGCCAGGAGCAAATCACTGCCGTGGATGCTGCTCTCTCCCGCCCTGCGAACACAGAGCAGGATGGCGGGAACTTCCTTACATTGGGGGGGCACCGGCATCCAAACTGTGATGCCTTCATGACACCCCTTCCCTCCAGGAGGCTCTTACCTTCTAAACAGGGATGTCTGTTTTCTAGTAAAATCACTGAAAGAGAAGGAGAAAACTCAAAAGAGGCTCCTCCTGGTGCTTATGTCTGTGAACCCGAATACTCTCTCAGTCCTCAAAGAGAGACCTGGAGAAGGAGACTTGCTGAGGCAAAGCCACAAGGGTCTCTGAGGTTTCCCTGGCCCCTCACCCCTGTCCTGCCTGCCTGATGTCAGCATCTCTCTGTGAGGTCACCACCTCCCCACCAATAGTCTGAGGTCCTGCAAAAGGCCTTTGTGATGTCACTGCCACACCCCTCCCTTGCTGTGCTAATGTCCTGCCCCTGGCCAGGCACTGTGGAGGTTTGAGCTACTCCCTGTGGATCACCCCACTCAAGGAGCGTTCGTTCTAGGCAGCAAGCCGGCTAGACAGGAAAACATCGGACGCTGCTCCCAATGCTACACTCAGTTTTTCAGAAATTAGTAAAATTTATGGCCAGAAGGGACCATTAGAGCATCTAATCTGACCCCCTGCATATCACAGGCCTCCTGTATGACACAATAGCTACTTTTGGAGCAAACACATTCCAGAAAGGCATCTAGTCTTCATTAAATGACATCAGGAGATGGAGAATCCACCACTTTCCTTTGTAGCTTGTTCCTGTGGTGAATCATCCTCATTGTTGAATATTTGTGCCTTAGTTGTAATATGAATTTGTCTCTTTTCACCTTCCAGCCATTGGGTCTTGTTAGGCCTTTCTCTGCTCGATTAAAGAGCCCTTTAATACCCAATCTTGTCTCTCCATTAAGGCCCTTCAACACTTCAATGAAGTCACTTTTCATTCATGAAGGACCCCCCGCCGCCGAATTGCCACCAAAGACCTAGAGCTGAAGAATCTCTGGGTGCCCAGGCCCCACGAGAGTTTTCCAGAGCCCCCAGAGTTAGTGAAGAACCCCGCTCCAGGAGCCCCAAAACACTCTTGTGGGGGGCCCTGTGGGGCCCAGGGCAAATTGCCCAACTTACCCCCCGGGCAGCCCTGATGGGTCCTGGAGCTACTGATATTTCAGGACTCCTGTGAGACTTTCAGCTGGTTGGTTTGCACTCTGCTCTCATTGCTTCCCTCTCGGGACTCTCTCTTCTTCTCCCTCTCTGCTGCTCTCCTCCCCTAGACATTGAACCCAGCCGTTGCTGCTGCTAACACCAACTGGCAGAAGAGCCTATAAGCCCCCTTCCTGAGGGGAGGCCAATGCATGTGGGGGGCCATAAGCAATATGATATTTTCTGTCTTATTCTCTATCCCTTTCTTAATGATTCCCAAGATTCTCTTTGCTTTTTTGACCGTCGTTGCACACTGAGTGGATGTTCTCAGAGAACTATCCGCAGTGACTCCAAGATCTCTCTTGAGTGGCAACAACTATTTTTGGCCTCGTCATTTTATATGTATAGTTGGGATTATGTTTTCCAATGTGCGTCACTTTGCATTTATCAACAAATCTGTCATTTTGTTGCCCTTTCACCCAGTTTTGTGAGATCTTTTTGTAACTCTTCGCAGGCCGCTTTGGACTTAACTTTCCTGAGTATTTTTGGATCATCTGCAAATTTTGCCACCTTGCTGTTTACCCCTTTTTCCAGATCATTTATGAATATGTTGAATAGCACTTGTCCCAGACCCCCTGGGGGACACCACCATTGACCTCTCTCCATTTTGAAAACTGACTATTTATTCCTACCTTGTAACCAGTTATTTACCCATGAGAGGACCTTCTCTCTCATCCCATGAGAGTGTAATAGAGCAGAATAGGGCTTCCTTGGGAGGGGGAGTGAATTGAGAATATATCAGGGGGTTGTGTACATTTACTGTCCTGGTGAAAAAGTGTGTCTGATACTCAGTCTTTGCTGCTCCTGCCGGCTGTGACTGCTGAGGACATTTTCCTTCTCTCCTCCAGGGTCTCCCTTCTGCCAGAGTCTCAAAAAGTCAAGCTGCCCTGCAGACTATGGCAGAGCAGTTTGGTAATAGGCTGCAGGACTCACCACGTAAGAATGTAGCTGCTGTAGCACCTTGACTGTCCATGGGCCAAATCCTGCAGCCTTGGCAGCCCTGGATAACCTCCCACTGATGGTGATGGGAATTGAGCCTTTGTAACTAGCTGCTGGTACCTGAGGTCTCAGCTATGGATTAAACTGGTGGCAAACACAGCTTCAGCCAAAGAAGTGAAGGAGCAAAGCCGGCCATCCGGGGAGCTGCTGCAGTCCCATCACCACAGCTGGAAGGGAGAAGAGGAAAAACTCCCTAAAGTGCTGGGAGCAGCCCCGAGAAAAGGAAGTTTGTCAGTGAGGTCAGTGGCAATACTATGAAATGAAGGAGTGCTTTGTCCTCTGTGCCAACATGGTTGAATTGTGTTACTGTACTGTGAGAATAAGCTTTAAAATATCCTGCTCTAATTTCAGGATGGGTCTGTAACCATAATCAGTATCTGTGGGAAGTGGCCTCTTGATAGTGATCTTTGGGAAGAGCTGGCTGAAGAGCCTTCCTACTCCCCAGGAGATCCTGGCTTGGCCTGCCAGTTCTTCCTTGCTGAACCTGGCTTTTCTGTCAGGCTCCTTTCTTTTATTTCTTCTCATGAAAAGAAAAGACCTCACTGCACAATCCTTGGAAGTGCTTGTTCAAGACACAGAGACCCTCCCTTGCAGCTAAGTCTTGTGGAAAGTGTTAAGTGGTAAATCTGGAGCTGATGGAAATTTTACCATGACTCAAGTTGAGCTGAAGCTGCAGTGAGTGAAACACAGAGCACTAATCAGTATCTGATCATGGCAGCTTGTGGGAGAAGTGCATGTTAGAAGCCCTCTGTCAGCTCAGCTGTGGCTTTCCATGCACAGAGAGCCAGACAGCAAAAAGTCTGCAAGTCTTGAAGGAAATGGGGAATGTCTGTACTTTGGAATTTGAAGGTGTAGTCTTGGACCATCAAGTGTAGTGGTTGCAAAGGCTGTCTTGGGGAAGGCACCATGGCTTAGCTGGCTAAAGTGCCTGTCTAGTAAACAGGAGATCCTGGGTTCAACTCCCAGTGGTGCCTTGCTCTATAGCTTTCATCTCCTTTGATCACATTTTCCTGTGTCTTTCTAGGAAACAGAAGAGACCTCCCTTGACAATCCAAGTAATTGCTTGTGAAGGAAAAGGCTTCTTTCCAGCAGAGCATTGGAGAGAATCAAATCCTCAGTCTGGAGTTGATCAAAAGGCTATTGGCATTGGCAAGGAGGTTGCTCCGGCTGCAATTTGCTGTGACAGGAGAGCCTGTGTCATGCGCCCATGCAATTCGCTGGGGATATCTATGCACAGAGCCCCTTCTAGAGGGTTCTCTGCAGGGCTTGCAGGAAATGGAGAATGACTGTCCTTTCACCTTTCATGTTAGTGTTGATGAAAAATGGAACAGTTCGGGGAGAAGTCCCAGAGCGTGGCACCATGGCAGAGCTTGCCAAGAGAGCTGCTGGATAAAGAGCAGATCCAGCATCCAGTGCTGCCTTGCTGAACGTGCCTCCTCTTGTCACCTTTTGGTCAATCTTTTTTGTTAATGGAGAAGCCCAACTCTGGCTAGCTATAGAAATGCTTGCAAAAGAAACAGGTCTTTTTGCTGACAACTGTCAAAAGGAGGCTTTGGATAAACATGGAAACAAGGTCAAGGTCACTGTAACTCATCTTGCATGTGCAGCTGTTGAAACTACAAGGCAGAGCACTGAGCACAGTATTACCACGGCTGGTCACAGCAGGATCTCTGTGTGGTGGTATCCGCGGGGTACAATCCCAAACTGTGGAACTGCTCTGTCCTCTTCTCTCTCCAGCCTGGGCTGTGTCTTACAATGCTGCACTAGTGACAAGCAGCAAAACCCCCTCCATGTGCTGTGATCACTCAACCAACAACATGCAGCAATGTACCCAACTAAGTGGCATGAATGCTATATAAGCCACTCCTCAATTATACATAGAGAGACACCAGCATATCTCCCCAGCCCTCAGCCTTGCACCTCAGAAATGTATCGTCTTACACTGCTCAAAACCTCTTGAAAAGTGCAAGCTCATTAATTAATTCACCACTTCCTCAAAAAGAAAGTGAACATGCACCAGCCTTTTTAATCTGAGCAGCTTTCCCAAGCACTTTGAACAATTTCACAAGTAAGTATAAAACATTAAAATAAGTTTATTAACTACAGAAAGATAGATTGCAAGTGATTATAAGTGTTAGGCAGAGAGATCAAAGTTGGTTACATAAATGAAAATCGAATCTCAGAGTGACATTCTAGACCTTTGGGGGAGCAGCTGTACCACCCATATTCCTCATTTTCATATAATCGTGATCTTACATATAGAGCATGACTTGTAAGGTATCAGGGGAAAGGATATGATCTGCTGAAAGGCATTTCTCTACCCATCTATGTATAACATTCATGCATATGACGTTATGAGAATTGTGCAGTGTGGTTGTCACTATGCTGTAAGCTGGGGGAATCAGCCATCACCTGCATGAGGCCACAGGAGGGGAATTGCTCAGTCTTGCTTGGAGAGACGCAGTGATGCTCACCTGACTCTGAAGAGGGCCACAAAGCCAATGGGGAAGACAGGACATGATAAAAGGAGAGACATTCGCTATGATTTCTCTCTCTCTTCCACCTCCACCTACAGCCACCACCACACCAAGCGACTGAAGAGCTGATCAAAGGGGAGACCCCGGCTGAAAAGCAACCAGCCAGCCTGTGGTGAGAAGCATCCAAGTTTGTAAGGGCACTGAAAGGGTTAAGATCAGCTTAGAATGCGTTTTGCTTTTATTTCATGAAAATAGCGAGGAGTCTGGTGGCATTTTAAGAACTAAGAGATTTATTTGGGCATAAGCGTTCGTGGGTCAAAAACTCACTTCTTCAGATGCATGGAGTGAAAATTGCAGATACAGACATAAATATATATTGGAACATGACATGAAGGGAGTTATCTTACAAGGGGAGAACCAGTGTTGAAGGCCAATTCAGTCAGGGAGGATGTGGTCCACTGCCAATAATTGCTGGGGAGGTGTCAATACCAAGAGAGGGAAAATTGCTTTTGTAGTGAGCCAGCCACTCCCAGTCCCTATTCAAGCTCAAATTAATGGTGTTAAGTCTTCAAATAACTTGTAATTCTGCAGATTCTCTTTGAAGTCTGTTTTTGAAGTTTTTTGAATGGCTACTTTTAAATGTTAATGAATGTGAAAGTGTGAATGTGTTAGTGAATGTGTAAATGGATTACTGCTTGTGCAAGTCCCATATGGTCTAGTGGTCAGGCTTCCTGGTGTTTTTACCTAGGTGGCTTGGGTTCAATTCTTAGTGTGGAAGCAGTCCAGAGCTTTTGCTCAGAGGGGAGGCAGGAAATGAAAGGAATGGGAAGGGATCCTGCCAGCAGGGGAGTTGGACAGTGTTTGGAGGGGATCCCAGAAGTGGGGATGGGGGGCAGACATCTGAAGGGAGATCAGGAAAGGATCCCAGCTGTAAGGGAAGTTGACACTCTGGAGAGCACAGGCCTGGCATGGGGAGTGGGAAGAGTGACTCTGTCCCTCTAAACTCACCACCGGCAGACTAGGCAGGCTTGGAAGAATTACGTGTTTGTTGGTGAATGTCATTTTCTGTGTAAACACACAACCCAATGGCAAAATATTTCCATCGATAATAATCAAAACTGACAGATGGGCAAAGTAAGAAACATGCTGCTTGAGAACTTATCCTGTTCTAATCCTATAGGGGTCTCTTCTGCCTTAGGCACCACCCTGTGGGCGTTTCATTTCCCTCCCCATTTTCACACAGAGACACAATTTCCTTTGCATGGATCCATGAACAGCAAAACCTCCCTGTGTCTCTTGTCTGAGCCAGGGCATTCGATTCCATTGAAACCTTCTCTCCTGCAATGGCAATGCTCAAACAGAGGGGATATGTCCACCTTCCCCCCAACCCCACCCCCAGCAGTGAGATATTCCCTCTCCTCTTCATGTTGCTGTTGTTATTCCATGAGTCATCAAGGATGGAATAAAAAGCTGAGTTTACTCCAGGGTGAGGAAAGAAAGGAGCCACCAACTCCCTGCAAAATCTCAGTGCCCAGAGAAAACCTGCCCTGCTATTGGACTCACAGAGGTGCTGGCGATATGACGGGAAAAGCGACTGTCTGAATTCCCAAGGCAGGGAATGAACAATCTACAGCAACATCTTTAACCACAAACACACTCTAACCATGTCCAGCCAGTAGGGAAATGGGCAGGAATTCTTGCTGTTCAGCCATGGCCACACGTACAGAGCTGCACAGCAGTGAGTGTGCTGGGGAAACTGGTCTGAGCAAACAATTGGAAATGACCTTTCAGTGAGAACAGAACCATAGTGTAGAAAGGCCCCTGTCTTAAGTGGTTGTGGCTGAGGGCTTAGGGAGCTGGGCTAGAAAACCATGGGTGTCTTTCTGTGGAGGCTTGATTCTTGCTAGCAAGGCAAGGCTGGTGTGTGGTATCTTCATGGTTGTACTTTCAGTGTCAGATCACCCACAGTGCGCCAAGTCTAGACGTATTCAGAGGCTAAGGACAAGTCAACATTTCAAACATTGAGTCTATGTCACTGCAGCTCATTAATGGAGATGCTCTATGCCAGAGTTTCTCAAATGTCCTTTCACTACAACCCCCTTCTGCCAAAAAACTTACTACATGGTTCCTGGGAAGGGAGGTGGAAGTATGCCATATCTTATACTGACATGTGCCAACTTCTCATAAACTCAAGGCTGGATCTGTGGGAAGACCGTCTCCCTACAGAAGGGACTAACACAATAGGAACAAGGATTCTTTGTTCAATCTGCAACTCTGAATAAGACACAATTCTTTAGTTCTTAGCTCCAACACCTGGCAATTTGCTGACCAGGCCTATCTTAGCAAGCAAGGCTTTCTGTTTACCCCAACTTTCTCTTAGCTGATCACGATTTGCTAGGCCACTGGTCCCTTGACCATACTCTGGACTTTGGGTCTGGAAAAGAGCTGGCACAATCCATACACCAGGTTGTTATGTAAAATGCACATGGATTTTAACCCTTCACATTTAGTAATGGCAAAGTTCTTGGTTCAGGCTTGTAGCAGTGATGGAATAAACTGCAGGTTCAAATCAAGTCTCTGGAGTCCATCCACAGCTGGGATGGGTCATTCAGTCCTTTGTCTAGAGCTTCAGCTTGTAGCAAAGTCCCTCCAGAAGTATGAAGCAGGATTGAAGACAAGATGGAGATGAGGCATCAGCCTTGTATAGTCTCTTGCCATGTGGTCTTTGCTTTCTTTGTCTCAAGGACACTCTATCCAGCATGTGGCATAGAAAAACTTAAGAGTTGTGTCCACAGGCAGGTCCCTGTGTACCTTGCTGAGGCACAAGGCGTATCTGCCTTCTCTCAATGGGTCGATTGTATAGCTGATGGTCCTTAATGGGCCATCAAGCAAGCTAGGCAGAACTGACACCAACTTGTATGGCTGGGTGTTCCCCGGAAGCATAGCACAAGTTTGAAATACGGGCAGCATAGACCCAATATTCATAACGTCAACTACAAAAATGATACACATATAGAGATAGCATCATTATAATCAGCCAATCAGAACCTCTCCATAGACCCCTTACATGACAACCTTTCTACCATATTGGCTGCAAATATAGAACAGTGGTCCCAATGGTGATCTATAGAGTTACAGATTATGTCAATAACATCACAGGAGGTGACACGACATCAGTGAGACTGACACTGGAATACTGCCTCCAGTTTTGGTGTCCTCATTTGAAAAAGATGTTATGAAATTGGAGCTGGGGCAGCAAAGAGCCACCAAATGTTCTGAGGGCTGGAGAAAAATGCCTTCTAGTGAGCTATTAAACAAGCTCAACCTGTTTAGCTGATCAAAAGAAGATTGAAAGGTGACTTCATTGAAGCGTTGAAGGGCCTTAATGGAGAGAAAAGATTGGCTATTAAAGAGCTCTTTAATCCAGCAGAGAAAGGCATAACAAAACCCAATGGCTGGAAGGTGAAAAGAGACAAATTCATATTACAAATAAGACACAAATATTCAACAGCGAGGATGATTCACCAGAGGAACAAGCTACCAAGGAAAGTGGTGGATTCTCCATCTCCTGATGTCATTTAATGAAGACTAGATGCCTTTCTGGAATGTGTTTGCCCCAAAAGTAGCTCTTGTGTCATACAGGAGGCCTGTGATATGCAGGGGGTCAGATTAGATGCTCTAATGGTCTCTTCTGGCCATAAAGTCGACTAATTTCTGAAAAATTGAGTGTAGCATTGGGAGCAGCATCTGATGTTTTCCTATCTAGCCGGCTTGCTTCCTAGAACGAACGCTCCTTGAGTGGGGTGATCCACAGGGAGTAGCTCAAACCTCCAAAGTGCCTGGCCAGGGGCAGGACATTAGCACAGCAAGGGAGGGGTGTGGCAGTGACATCACAAAGGCCTTTTGCAGGACCTCAGACTATTGGTCAAAGGTGGTGGGGAGGTGGTGACCTCACAGAGAGATGCTGACATCAGCCAGGGAGGACAGAGGGGAGGGGCCAGGGAAACCTCAGAGACCCCTGTGGCTTTGCTTCAGCAAGTCTCCTTCTCCAGGTCTCTCTTTGAGGATTGAGAGAGTATTCGGGTTCACGTACGTGAGCGCCAGGAGGAACCCCTTTCGAGTTTTCTTCTTCCCTTTGCCTGATTTTACTAGAAAACAGACGTCCCTGTTTAGAAGGTAAGAGCCTCCTTGAGGTTTGAAACCTGTTCAGTCTGATCCATCTGGTGACAGTTGAATTCTAGGCATGGAAAACACGAGCTTAAGGACGCAGAATTTTATTTCTCACCTAGGATTTTGTCCCTTAGAATCACTGGGGACATTAGGGTTTGTCCTTTTTTGTTTCACCTTTTCCTCCATCCATCCCTCCCTCCTTTCTCTTTGTCTCTTGCTTCTTTTGTTCTTTCTCCTGTTCCCCTCCCAACACCAGGAGGGGTGTGTGTGTGTTGCGGGGGAGCAGTGTGGTTTTTCCCCGTGTAGCCAGCACCAGACTTGGCACCACCCCCAGCTCTGCCCTCTTCCTGCCACTGCGACCCCATCTCACCTCCTGATCCTGGCTGGGCGCCCCCGGCCCCTCGTAGCAGGGGGCTGTGCAGGAGGGTCTCCTTGCAACCATGAGTGGGTGTCTGGTGGGTGCTGTCACCTCCGCCAGAGACCCCCAAGAGACTCACTAGCTTCCTCCGCATGCGGGGAGGGGCTCCTACTTTCTGATTTGGGTGGGGGAGATTCCGTGATGTCAGAGCCCGTCGGGGGAGGGGATCGAATCATAGTCTGGAGTGGCAGGGCAAACCCCTCCCCCAGTCAGATTCCACTAGGGGGCTGGGCTGGGATCTGTAGGGAGGGAGACACACGAAAAAACAGTCACCACTATGGAACCCAGGAGTCCTGACTCCCAGTCCCCCTGCTCTCACCTCTAGACCCCACTCCGCTCCCAGAGCCAAGGATAGAACCCAGAGGTCCTGGTGCTCAGCCGCCTCCCTGCTCTGACCACTAGACCCCACTCCCCTTTTAGGCTCGCTGCCTCTTCTATCCACCCTGCCCACCTGTCCATCCCTTTGCTGCAGGTTTCTGGGATGTCACCCCTGCTCTGTGCTCCCCCAGTGCAGCCCAAGGCCTTTCCTCCCCCCAGCCACACATCCTCTCCCCCCTCGTGCTGGATCATCTGCTTGGCCCCCTACCGCCTCTCGAGGTGCGCTGTGCGGCCTGGCTGGGGATTGTGCAATGGCCCAGCATCAGGCAACGCAGAACGTAAACCACAGGCCTGGCCCGGTCCCACCCCACCCCACCGGAGCTGCCTTCCAGGTGCATCGGAGCCCAGCACCCTGCACCTGTGCCCTCCTGCCCCACAAGGGGTGAGCTGCAGCCCCCGCCATGCTCTGCAGAGGGGAGAAGGGTCAAACCAATCAGCCCATTTAGGATGGGGGAATCAACACCCTTTTTTCTGCACAGTCACTGACCATCAGCGGGATTCCTCCTTCTCCTCCCTTCTGTGCCTCGTGTGACTAAATCTCTGTACCTAGACAGCCGGTCCATCTGCTGCACCCCAATCCCCCATGCCTGAGCCTCCCTGCCAAAGCCCTGCACCTGGCCCCATAGAATTAAGTCTCACACCCTGCTGGGAACTCGACTTCTTGTGCCCAGACAGTCTCAGCCCCCCTCAGTAGATGACCTGAGTCTGAGAAACACAGTGTCCGTCTTCTCTAAAGAAGTACTTGGAGAGATTTTTTTTTAATTATGTGACCACGTGGCCTAATGGATAAGGCGTCTGACTTCGGACCAGGCGATTGAGGGTTCGAGTCCCTTCGGGGTTGTGCTTGTGCAGTTTTACCTTTGGGCTGAACGTCCTGCTCCCTTCAGGGCTGGAACCTCTTCTTGGCTGCTCAGGCCAATGCTCTGGCTTCAGCTAGAGCCCCGGGAAGGAGTTGGGGGGTGGGTGTCACAAAGGCTGGGGCATGAGCCCCAGGTGCTTCCAGTCTCGCCTTTGCCCTTCCTGACTTGCCAAAGAAAATGGGCGGCTGCCCGGGCTAGCGTGTGGAGCAGTTTCCCTCTTCCAAGTGTGCGCCTGTCCCTGTGCTGGAGGGGGGTTGCTACATAGCACCTTGGGATCCTGGGTGTTTCTCTGCTTCTCGCCAGCTGGGGAAAAGCCTCTTGGGGAAAAATCTCCTGCCCCACTGCCAAATTGAGCACCTTGAGTGGGACCGGTAAGAGGCCCCACCAAGGGGGCTGACCCTGCTTTCCTACCGTCTTCTGATGTTGGCCACAGAGCATCAGCAGCCGCCCCCGCATGCTGGTCTGTGGGTGGCCTTCAGTGGGTGTTTGGCATGGCAGGGAGCAGGCTGGCCGGGGGTCTTTGTCGCTGTCTGCTGGCCACACATAGGCATGGTCCTCCCCTCCTCTGAACAGCCAGAGTTAGTCTGTGCTTAGAAAGCAGAGACACAGGAGACTCAAGACAAGAGGGTGAGAAAGATTGAGAAAGGACCTATGCAGACAGCAGCCCACACTACAGGGACACTGCCTGGTTAAGGGATGTGGAGGCACCAAATTGCCCCAAATTTCCCGGTGCCCCACGCAGCTGGGTACTGCTCCAGCGGCGAACTCGATCCCCCGGCTGGCTGAGCCGGCCAGGAAAGCTGCCCCTGCCCCTGCTCCACCTCTTCCCACAGCCCCCCACCCCTGGTCTGCCCCCCACCCCCCTCTCCCCCCCCCCACTCCACTCCATCCACCCCCCACTCCGCTCCTTCCCCTGAGTTACACCCCGGTGGACGGCAGGAGGGATCAGGCGCACCCTGCACTCACCGAGCGGTGGGAAATGGAACGACCTGGCCCCAGCCTGCTCTGCTCCACCAGCTCCCAGCCACACCACTGGTGAGTGCTGGGGGGTGTTTTTCCCCCATGTTCCAAGGCTGGGAGCAGAGTGCAGCAGGCTGGGGCCGGATCACTCCACTTCCTGCCGCCCCGTGATGTGGGGTCAGGCCTGCCCTGCAATTACCGGGCGGCGGGAAGTGGAGTGACCTGGCCCCAGCCCGCTCCGCTCTGCCAGCTCGGGCTGGGGGACAGGGGTGCCGTGTAGGGCACCAAAATGTCTAGGGACAACCCTGAATAGATCATTTTCCCACAGGGACCGATGGCTGTTAGAATAGAGATATACAGGCTGCCTGTACAGGCCTAGACTGTAAGAACTGCGGTGTCAGAGCTGGGAAGGGGGACACTGGGGAACAGACTCTGTCGGTCTATAGAGATAAGCCCGACTGGTGTGAAGGGCTTCGGAATCTGCTTGCTGGGAAACTAACTCCAGTAAACATCCCTTTGTCTGCGCTTCTGACTTCTGGTCTTTTGCTGCTTGCTGTCTGCGTGACAAGAGCCAGGGAAGTGGGCGGGGGAAGGGAAAGCCCTCCTACAATGGCTCCTTGCTCCTCTCCCTCCAGGCTCAGGGGTCAAGGATGGGCAGGACTCCAGGCTCTGCTTGAGGGATCCTGGCACAGGGGCTGGTGGGGGGGCGGGAAGAAAGGATTGCAGGTTCTGACCTGTGCTCTGGAGAGGAGGTAATAGGTGAAGGGGGTGTTTTTGACTCTTCCCTTCCTCAGCGTCCCCTGGGCTGGAATTCTACATTCCACAGGGCCAAATAAGGGGGTGAAGCCACTTGGTTAATGAAAACCAGTGCTCCCGGTGAGGCTTGAACTCACAACCTCAGCATAGCTCCTCTCAGCACTGCCCTAAAAGTACTGTGCGCTAACCAATTGCACCATTGGAGCATCTGCTAGTTATTATTCTCTGAGACCCCTAGGTTGATACAGGCGAGGAGTGACCCAAAATATTCTCAGTGGGGCTGAGAGCAGGTAGCAACAAGTGTTGTACTCGGTGGGGTGGATTCTTCTTAAGGGTTCCAGGCCCCATTTCACCCTTTTGTTCTTCCCTGTGTAATAACAGAGCTGGTTAAGACTCAATGGAGAGTCTTGCTGCAGACCAACAGAGCTGAAATCACTGAGAACCAGCTCTAAGCATTAGTCCTGCTTTGGGACAGTGTCTCTCATGCAACAAACTGCCCAGTCTGCGCTAGCAGTGAGGCTCCCTCACTAACAGCTGAAATCAGGGAGAGCTGTGTGAAGTGCAGGGCCCCAGTGGTGCCTGAACAGGGGGGAACAACACCCCACGGCTTTTAAAAATGGGAGGGCTCTGCCTTGCCACTTTGTAATGACCATAAGGGCGAGTGAGGGTGGGAAGGGGGCGGAGAGCAGTGAGCGGGAGATGGGGTCTTGAGGTAAGAGGCAGCGTAGGAGCGGGGCCTTGGGGAGAAGGGAGGGCAGGGGCGTGGCCTCGAGTGGAAGGGGTGGGGCTACTGTTTGGGCTCTGGTGGCTGCTACTTTTAGGCAGGGCAAGTGCGGGGGGCAAGTGGGGCAATTTGCCCCACAAGCCCTGGCCAAGAATCCCTTCCCTGGCTAGAGGCGCCTTTTTAATTTTTACTCACCCGGCAGCAGTCCGGGTCTTCGGCAACACTTCAGCGGCGGGTCCTTCAGTTCTGCCGAGGACGCAGAGCGAGTGAAGGACCCGCTGCTCCTGAAGACTCGGACGCCACCCAGTGAGTACAAGCACCACAGCGGGTGGCACCTTTTTTATGTCTGCTCCCCCGCTTTGCTGCAGGCCCTCGAATCCTCTGGGCGGCCCTGCTTTTAGGGAGCCTGTTCTGCTCCTGGTGGGACCACAAGGTGTCAAATGGTGCCTGGAACCATTAAGAAGGATCCACCCCACCGAGTACAACACTTGTCGCTACCGGCTCTCACCTCCACTGAGACTGTTTTGGGGTCACTCCTTGCCTGTATCAGCCTAGGGGGGTCTCAGAATTATAATTAACAGGTGCTCTAGTGGTGCAATTGGTTAGTTTGCAGTACTTACAGGGCAGTGCTGAGAAGAGCTATGCTGGGGTTGTGAGTTCAAACCTCACCTGGGGCACTGGTTTTCATTGACCACATGGCATCACCCCCTTATTTGGCCCTGTGGAATGTAGAATTCTAGCCCTGGGGACCCTGAGGCAGGGGAATAGTCAAAAACACCCCCTTCAATTATTACCTCCTCTCCAGAGCACAGGTCAGAACCTGCAATCCTTTCTGCCCCCCTCCCTCCTGCAGCCCCTGTGCCAGGATCCCTCAAGCAGAGCCTGGAGTCCTGCCCCTGGCATCTGTACTATTGACAAACTCTACGTGACAGGGACAAAACACTCAAATCCCGCCTGGTGCGGGGAGCCAGGTTTGCTCTTCAAATTATGTCGTTGGTACATTTCCAGGCCTGGGAATGTCCCACAACAGTATTTAATGGGAAGCTGCCTGCAGAACAGTTACACTGCACAGAGCTCCTGTGGAGGAGGGATGGAAATTAGTAACATTTTGAGGATCGTTTGGGAAATGAGCCTTTGCTGACAAGGTTTGTCTCTGTTCATATTTCACCTTCAGGTGTTATGTTGAGGGATCTTTAGTGTATTTTTGTGAGGTTAATAACTATCTCCTCAACTTTATTTACTCAACTTAAAAATTGGTGTCACTTGATTTTTGCATCTCCCTGTGAAAATACAACTGACAAGTGTGGCTTTCTACAGGGGGTCATGATGTTAAAGTTAAGGAATTCAGTCTCTGTACTTCTGGGGGGGGGGGTGGCTTTTTTACAGCTGCCTCACTGCCAGGCACACTGGGCTGTTAGCTGCACCCACTGTCCTTGCCAGGGGCCCCTGCTGAACCCTGGGCGGCTGCACTGCAGGGCTGGGGTGACTCTGCAGGTGGAGAAGCTGCTGTGGAGCAATGTAGAGCAGGTGCAGGAAGGAGACGGGGTCACTATTCTCATGCTGAACTGCACAGTTTTCCAAATTTGGGACTAGATTCATAGATTCATAGACTTAAGGTCAGAAGGGACCATTATGATCATCTAGTCTGACCTTCTTCACAACGCAGGCCACAGAATCTCACCCACCCACTCCTGTAACAAACCCCTAACCTATGTCTGAGTTACTGAAGTCCTCAAATTGTGGCTTAAAGACCTCAAGGTGCAGGGAATCCTCCAGCAAGTGACCTGAGCCCCATGCCGCAGAGGAAGTCGAATGTCCGAGAACAATTCAAGGGGAAGGTGAACGCAGAGCAATGACACTGGAGATGCCCAGACCTCCAATAGGGGCAATGTGGAAATTAATAATGGGAAGATCATTTGTGAAATTAGTCGTCACTGACAAGATTTGTCTCTGTTCCTATTTCACGCTATGGTGTTAGTTAGAGGAATCAGTACAGATTTTTACTATATTAATTAAACACTTAATTCTATTTAATCAAGCCAAAAACTTAGTATCACTTATTTTTTCTCTGTCCTAGCAAGAATGAATTGAATTTTGTGACTTTCTGGAAAGTGCAGCGAGATTAAATGTGGGAAATTCAGTCTTTGTGTTCGTGAGCTGATGTTTTCCTCTCACAGGTTAGTGCCTGCATTGAAATACCCAGAGGGATCTAAGAACTGGTGTACGCTGGGCACTGAACTGGCAAAGCGACGTCTCTCAGGGTGTGACCCCCCCCAAACCCATATAGTTAAGGTGACCTAAGCCTGGGTTAGATAGTGCTAAAGAAAAGGAAGAATTGTTCTGTCCATGCAGCTATTACAGGGATGGGAAAATCCCTCCAGTCACTGTCTACTCCAAAGTGCTATAGCAGTGCCACAACAGCATTTTAAGTGTAGACAGAGTAAAACTAGATTTATCTCCAGTTCGCACTGTGGATGCTCAGGCACTAAGACTACAATAATAACAACAGCACAGTGCTTGTGTAGTTGGCAGGATTCAAACCTGCGCAGGTAGACCCCAATAGATTTCTAGTCCATCACCTTAACCACTCAGCTACAACTACTCGACATGCAGTTGTTTCACTGCATGATGATTTTGTTCTCACTAAATTGTCACTTCAAATTCTTTGCCCAAACCAGCTTCCCCAGCACACTAACGGCTGCGCATCAGTGTAAGTGTGTCCTGGGCTGAACAGCGAGAACTCCTGCCCATTTTCCTTCCGGTTGGAGCAGGATTAGAGTGTGTTTGTGTGAACGACATTGCTGTAGATTGTTGTTCATTCCCCACTCTGACAATTCAGACAGTCCCTTTCCTAGTCAAATCTCCAGCACATCATTCCAATAGCAGGGGGCAGGATTTCTCTGGGGCACTGAAATTTTTCAGAGGGCCGGTGCGTGAACTCAGCCTTGCATTCCACCCTTGATGTTTGATGGACTAACAACAGCAGCAGAAAGAAAGAGCGGAGCCAATATCTCCCTGGCAGGGATGCAGGTGCCATGACCCCTCTGTCTGACCGTCATCATTGCAGGAGAAAAAGGTTCACTGGCATCGAATGCCCTGGCTCAGACCAGAGACAAAGGGAGGTTTTGCTGTTTATGGATCTGTGCAAAGGAAATTTTGTCTCTGTGTGAAACTGAGGTCAGAAATGAAACGTCCACACGGTGGCCCAATGCTCTAGGGAATGTGGGTGAAGGACTCGGGCTGACAAATGATTTAACAGGGCTTTGTTTCAATTTATTGCCCTGTTTAAAATCTATGGCTAAAAGGCAGCCACTGTTGTTAGTACTTGTACCTGTGTAGGGACACCCCAGTGGGTGTCAAGTCCATTGTCTTCACCAGGGGCAGTCGATTATTTTAGCAAAGTACAAATTTCTTGGTCAAGGCCTGGACTCCAGAGAAAACAATACACTGCTGATAAGAAGAAGTATGTCAAAAGATTTTGCAGCCACCATGGGCAAAACTATGATGTGTCGTGTTTCACTCTTTATACCTGGCACCACCTCCTTTCCCTTTAGCCTTGTAGTTGACCAAGGGCAAAGCTGAACATCTCCTCAGATACCAGGGAGTGTTTGTGTCCATTCCTGCGAGCTACACAGGGGTTTGATGTTGCTGTTTCAGTCCTCTGGCTCTGGCGGGATAAGGAACGATTCAGGCTGTCACTGAACTGAAGGAGGAAGATCAGTTTTTGACAGGCAGAGGGACGCCTCCTCTTAAAGGTGTTTGTCTGGCTGGCAGTCCTGGTTCCCAGGTCTCGCCCGTGGGGCTCCAGCAGTTTTGGGACCAGGTCACTCCCTTGGCCCCACCGGCTGCCCCCAGGTGCTCCCCCCCAAGGGCCCCGTCAGTGCAGCGGAGCTGAGCAGCATCTGCCTGCTCGCTCCAGTGGCTGCCGGCCCCTCCCCATGGCAGGGCGGGGTGGGTCGCTGCCTCTGTGCGCTGCCCCCACCCCGAGCCCCTGCAGCCAATGGGACACTGCAGGGGTGATGCCTGGGGGCAGCAGAACATGGAGGCCCCCCAGCCTGCCCCGCCTTGGAGCCCCAGGTAAGCGCCGCACCCCTGACTCCCTCTGAGAGCCTGCACCACCATCCCCTCCCCACATACCCCCTCCTCCCCGCAAACTCCCTCCCAGAGCCTGCACCCCGGTCCACACACACCTGCCCCCAACTCCCTCCCACAGCCTGCACCCTCTCCCTCCACACACACCCTCCCGCCCACCCTAATCTCCCTCCCAGAGCCTGCACCCCCACCCCTCCTCCTGTTCCCCCTACCCCCTGGCCCAGCCCAGAGCTTGTACCCAGCACCCAAACTCCCAGAGCCGTACAAGGAATTTTTGTGCCCGATGCAAGGGCCGGCTCCAGGCTCTTTGGCGGGGGGTCCCTGAGTCCCTGTCGGAGGGAATCACCTGCCACTGAATTGCCACCGCTGCTTCATTCATCCTTCGGTGGCAATTCAGGAGCGGGTCCCTGAGTCCCTCTCGGAGAGAAGGACCCACTGCCAAATTGCTGCCGAAGAAGTGGCAGCAGTAGAGCTGCCGCCGAAGCGCCTCTGATCGTGGTAGAGCTGCACCCCTCCACTTTGCGCGCCCGAGGCAAGTGCCTCACTCGCCTCGCCCTTGTTACAGCGCTGCAAACTCCATCCCAGAGCCTGCACCCCAGCACCCCTCCCCCACCCAAACTCCCTCCCAGAGACCAGCCTCTCACCCCTTCTGCACCCAAACTCCCCCCACAGCCTGCACCCCTCCTGCACCCCAATCCCCAGCCCAGGGCCTGCACCCTAGACCTCCTCCCCCCACCCAAACTCCCTCCCAGAGCCTGCACCCCAGAACCCCTCCCCCACACAAACTCCCTCCCAGAGACCAGCCTCTCACCCCTTCTGCACCCAAACTCCCCCCAAGCGCCTGCACCCCTCCTGCACCCCAATCCCCAGCCCAGGTCCTGCACCCTAGACCTCCTCCCCCCACCCAAACTCCCTCCCAGAGCCTTAGGCAGGTGAGGGGTGGAGTTTTGGGGGGCGGGTTCTGGGCAGTATGAGTGACATTATTGGCCCACTGGGAGGACTGGAGGACTGGCACCGGCCCTAAGGTAAATTGAGATTGAGACCCTGCTTTAAGGGATTGGAGCAATGCTGGAGAGACTGACGGGCAGGGAGCTGGGGAGCTGTGTGTGCTCCAAGGAGAGTTGTTGTTGTGCTCTGGTGACACAGAGCGGGGGTGGGGAGTTTGTAAGCTGTGGTGTTTGTATAGAGAGAAAGTTTACTAACCCCCAGGTTAAAAACTGTTCCTGCTCTGGGCTATACAGGACTCTCTCTGTTGTGAGGGTAGGTCAGTGGGTGAATGTTTCCCTGCAGGGTAATGGGTTCTTAGTTCCAATCCAAATGATTCCCTTTAAAAACTTTTTCGAATGAAAATCAATTTCCAGACCCATCTCCAGTATGTTCAGGAGTTCGCTGAATGGGGGCAGGGGGCTTGAAATGAATTTAAACACTCAGCATTTTCCTGTGCAAATGTATAAAGATCTAGCAGAGCTGTCCAGCAGCTGAAATCAGTTCCAGTCCTCGGCGTCTCTAAGGCCTGGTCTACACTAGGACTTTAATTCGAATTTATCAGCGTTAATTCGAACTAACCGCTCAACCGTCCACACCAGGAAGCCATTTAATTCGAACTAGAGGGCTCTTTAGTTCGAATTTGGTACTCCACCCCGGCAGGTGGAGTAACGCTAAATTCGACATGGCTAGCTCGAATTAGGCTAGGTGTGGATGCAAATCGAACTTAGTAGCTCCGGGACCTATCCCACACTGCACCACTCTGTTGACGCTCTGGACAGCAGTCCGAGCTTGGATTCTCTGCCCAGCCACACAGGAAATGACCCGCGAAAATTTGAATTCATTTTCCTGTCTGGGCACTTTGAATCTGACGTTCTGGTTGCACATCGGGGCGAGCTCCGCAGCACCTGCCACGATGCAGAGCTCTCCAGCAGAGGAGTCCGGGCAATCCCAGAATAGAAAGAGGTCCCCAGCATGGACTGACAGGGAAGTCATGGATCTGATCGCTGTGTGGGGCGAGGAGTCTGTGCTCTCGGAGCTGCGCTCCAGCAAGCGGAATGCGAAGACCTTCGAGAAGGTCTCGAAAGCCATGAAAGAGAAAGGATACAGCCGGGATGCGATGCAGTGCCGCGTGAAAGTCAAGGACCTAAGACAAGGGTATCAAAAAGTCAGAGCGGCAAACGGACGCTCGGGAGCACAGCCCCAGACATGCCGCTTCTACGAGGCACTGCATGCCATTCTAGGTGGGTCTGCCACCACTGTCCCACCAGTGACGGTGGACTCCGAGGACGGAATAGTGTACCGGGACAGTTCCTCCTCGATGTTCGCCGATGGGGAAGCTGAGGAAGGGTCTTTTGAGGACGGCGCAGGTGACAGCGAACACACTCCCGCTTTCCCTGACAGCCAGGATCTCTTCATCACCCTGACAGAGATCCCCTACCAACCCTCCCCTGCCGTTAACCCGGACTCGGAATCAGGGGAAGGATCAGGCGGTAAGTGCTACACACGTATAAACATTTATTTTTTGTAACATTGTTATAGAAAAAATAGAAACTGTATTTACAAAATTCTAAATATTAAACTATATAAAGAGAAGGTCCACACAAATGGGGATAGAAAAATAATCCTCTAGCGACATTTCCACGAAGGTGTCACTCAGTTCCTCGCAAAGCCTCCGCATGAGGTTCGTCGGAAGAGGTGCCTTGTTGGGCGCTCCGTGGAAGCAGACTCTTCCACGCCAGGACATCCGAATATAGAGTGGAACCATTGCCTCGACTAGCATTGCTGCATATGGTCCTGGTCTGTGCAGTGCGTCCCGTAACATCCTGTCTTTCTGGGCACGAGTGACCCGCCTCAGGGTGATCTCGTTCTGCAAATACTGCATCTAAGTAGGGCAATTAGTGTAGTGTTACTATTGTTAATGGTTTACAATTAGGTTGCATAACAATGACCCTCGACTAACAGCCACGTGCGAGAGGCCACAGAGAACAAGCATCCATTGATCGTTCCCGTGCACTGGCGGGAGGGGCTGCAAAAGGCTCATCCTTTCTGCTTTGCACATTTCCTTTAGCAGGAGAGCACAGCTAACCACTAACTGATAAGCAGTATGTACTGTAAGGCTTACCAGGACTTTGTGCAAGAGGGATGCAGCTGTCTCCTCGCTTGTGCGCTGTCCAGTGCAATGGCTCCGCCAATGAGAGCGTATTCCGAAATCTCGGACTAGTTCTGAGATCTCCTGAGACTTGGTTCCCTCTTTGGTCTTGTTAACTGAAACTGACTAGACTGTGTTTACTGTTGGCAAACATGTATGTGTTCAAGGAAATCACCTACTTTTTCGCATCACACAGCTTCGGCTCTTTCCCGGACTGCCCCGGCATCCCCCTCGCAGAGGCTGGCTCAGATTAGACGCCGAAAGAAAAAGACTAGGGACGACATGTTCCAGGAACTGATGGCCTGCTCCAGAGCGGAGGCGGCAGAGCAGAGACAGTGGAGGGACACCCTGTGTCAGCAGCATCGCACACACATGGAACGGGAGGATAGGTGGCGGCAGGAAGACCAGCAGGCGACTCAAACGCTGCTTGGTCTAATGAGGGAGCAAACGGACACGCTCCGGCGCCTTGTAGATGTTCTGCAAGACCGCAGGCAGGAGGAGAGAGCCCCCCTGCAGTGCATCTGCAACCGCCCTCCAACGCCAAGAAGTCCTGTCCCCCCCTCACCCAAAGTTACAAGAAGGAGGGGCGGTAGGGGCCGTGAGAACTGTCCCTGCACCGCAGCAGACCGCTAATGTTCGAGACACCTCTCGCGCTGTAAATTTGTACAAGTTCTTTCCTTACAGCATCAACCAGTCCCAACTCCAAGTTTAAACCCCCCACTGTGTACTACATTATTAACAGCGGTTTGGTGTTACTCACTGTTTCCGTCACGTTTCTCGTGTCAGAAGACTTTCTGTGGGTGTGGGGGGGGGGATTGTAATTGCAGTGCATAGCCCACAGTACCATGGTACAGACTTGGGTGCAGGGTCAACTGCAGGGCACACACAGACTGCAGTCACTAGGCACCAGGGTCAGTCTGTGTGGTGTATGCTGCCCCGGGTCTTTCGTTGATGTGTATGCTTGTCCAGGATCCTGGTGCCTGCCATCCCTGAATGTAAAGGCAGGCTTCCCTTCACATGCACTTCGACCGTAGCCACGATCCTCCCCGGTGCCCTGAGCCCCAAAAAGAGCCCTCATCCAGGGGCAGATACTCACCCTTCCCCCACACCCCTCACCCCTTCCAACGCCCAAACCCACAGCCCACAGCCGTCATGTAAACCCCTATCCAAAGACGGCACCCCTTCCCCCTTCCTGCAAACCCACCCATTCCTGCAACCCTCCCCCTACATGCAGACCCACCGGAAACCGTCCCCCACCCCACAGACCTATGTAGGAGCAGGAGGCTGTCCGTCCTGTTTTGGACAAGCGGTCTGTACATCAGTGCACACCTTACCCAGCACAGAATGCTTACATGTTTCAACCAAGAAACAGAAATGCAAAGTCAACGAAAGATTTATTATTAAGTACTGTTACGTTTCATTAGTTTTAAAACGTGCTTTGGAAGTGGGGGAAACTTGGAGAACCGGGTTTGTGAGCTCAGATCTAACTGGACACATACAGACACAGGCCCATGATCAGGCTCTCTTAAAATCAAGTAGACAGTCACAGGTTACCCTGCTCTGCGAGGAAACTCGCTTTCAAAGCCTCCCTGATGCACAGCGCTTCCCGCTGGGATATTCTCTCGGCATGGGTGTCTGGCTGATCGTAAACAGCAGCCAGGCGATTTGCCTCAACCTCCCAAGCGGCCAAAAAGGTCTCGCCCTTGCTCTCACATAGATTGTGGAGCACACAGCAAGCAGCAATAACTACTGGGATATTCTTTTCGCTGATGTCCGAGCGAGTCAGTAAGCTCCGCCATCTCCCCTTGAGACGTCCGAAAGCACACTCCACCACCATTCTGCACTTGCTCAGCCGGTAGTTGAAGAGTTCCTTCGCACTGTCCAGGGCGCCTGTATAAGGCTTCATGAGCCAGGGCATTAGCGGGTAGGCCGGGTCCCCGAGGATCACTGTAGGCATCTGCACATCCCCAACCGTTATTTTGTGGTCCGGGAAGAAAGTACCTGCCTGGAGTCGTCTAAACAGACCAGAGTTCCTGAACACATGCGCGTCATGAACCTTGCCCGCCCACCCGACGTTGATGTTGGTAAAACGTCCCCTATGGTCCACCACAGCTTGCAGCACCATTGAAAAGTAGCCCTTTCGGTTAATGTACTCGCTGGCCTGGTGGGCTGGTGCCAGGATAGGGATGTGAGTCCCATCTATAGCCCCACCGCAGTTTGGGAATCCCATCGCGGAGAAGCCATCTATGATGACCTGGACATTTCCGAGAGTCACTACCTTTGAGAGCAGTTGCTCAACGATTGCGTGGGCTACTTGAATGACAGCAATCCCCACGGTAGATTTGCCCACGCCAAAGTGGTTCGCTACTGACCGGTAGCTGTCTGGCGTTGCTAGTTTCCAGAGAGCAATGGCCACTCGCTTATGCACACTCAGGGCTGCTCGCATGCGTGTGTCCTGGCGCTTCAGGGCAGGGGACAGCAAGTCACACAGTTCAAGGAAAGTGCCCTTACGCATCCTGAAGTTTCGCAGCCACTCTGTGTCATCCCAGACCTGCAGCACTATGCGGTCCCACCAGTCTGTGCTTGTTTCCTGGGCCCAGAATCGCCGTTCCACACCATGAACGTGACCCATTGCCACCATGATCTCCACTGCCCGGCGTACCCTGCTTTGTGAGAGGCCTGCGCCACTCTCCTCACCGCGCTGCCGGAGCCTCCTCTCCCGGTTTCTCATCAGCTGGCTGTGGAAGAGGTGGACGATAAGGTGCGAGGAGTTGACAACGGCCATAAGTGCAGCGATGATCGCAGCGGGCTCCATGCTCGCAGTGATGTGGCGTCCGCGCTGTAACCGACCAGACAAGGGCGCGAACAGATTTCCCGCCGGCGCTTTCATGGAGGGAGGGCGTGATTGACGGTTCAATGATGACAGTTACCCAAAACCACCCTCAACACATTTTTTCACCCAGCAGGCATTGCGAGCTCTACCCAGCATTCCAATGGGCAGCGGGGACTGCGGGAACTGTGGGATAGCTTCCCACAGTGCACCGCTTCCAAAGTCGACGCTGGCCCCGTGAATGTGGACTCAGAAGTTCGAATTTGTGTATTTAGTATGGATACACAAATTCGACTTCATAAGGTCGAATCCACAAATTCGACTTAAGTAGATTCGAAATAGTCCTGTAGTGTAGACAAGGCCTAAGAGGGACACTCAGTAGCTGAGGCATGTGGGACACCTCTGTGGTGAGGACAGGTGAAAAAATGCTGGATTCAATGAAAGATGAGCCCATAGGAGGGGAAGGTGAACGGCAGCACCACACAGGGTCATAACACTCAGACACGGGGCTTCACTGTCACTGCCCCTGTGTTTTCCATCATTTCTATCCTAAGGAACACACCCTCCCCCTCCCCCACACACTGTCACACACAACCTTCTCCCCTTGAGCCCCATCCCACCCCTCCCCCTCTCCCCCACACACGCCATGGGACACAGCCTCTCGGTGACTCTCCCAGATGGGGGCTTGTCTCTGCATCTCCCCAACAGGGGAGCAGAGAGCCGAAAGGGCCACAGGAGACCAATGGAGCTAGGCAGGGATAGAAAAGACTTCCCCTCCCTTCCCTTCCCTTCCCAAGAGTCCCGTTAATCTCACCCATGAGACATTCCAGCACCAGGTGGGCTCAAAGCACCAACCTTCCCCTGAGCAATGGAAGGGGCAACCTGCTTTATCACATGGAAGGAGGCTCCCCACCTCTGCTGCTGCCATCCTGCAGCCTTTAATATGGATTTGTTTTAGCTAATGCAACCCCCCGACACACACTCCACTAATCCATCCATGAAACATGGAGACAAGCTCCTGAAAGCAGGGTCCAGGGGTGCAATGGGTTAGTGCTCAGTACTTGTAGAGCAGTGCTGAATGGAGTCATGCTGAGGTTGTGAGTTCAAACCTCACCTGGAGCACTAGTTTCCTTTAAGCAAATGGCTTCTGCCAATCATTTTGCCCTGCAGAAAATACAATTGCAGCTCAGAAGACACCGAGGTCCCCTTGCTTTACAGAGAGCAGGGCAGATTCCACAGATCTACCAGGCTCTGCTCTCCACCAGCCGCCTGGGTCAGGAGGGGTCAGGCAGAGCCCAGAGCACTGCCCCCGACTCCCCCTCAGTCTTTGCTCCCCAAACCACCTGTGTGCTCACCCTCTTCGCTGTGAGACTCAAACCCTGCCTGGCTTTCTGTATGTCGGTGGTTTTTGTTGTCTGTCGTGTTGCTGTGCATGTGAGTCCTGTGTGATTTTTGTGGATGACATGCATAGTTTTGTGTGTATGTGTGTGTGTGTGTGACTTTTGCATACAGATTGTTTTTTGCTAAGTATTATTTTGGTATGTGGTTTTTGTGCTTTCCTGTTGTGGGCTTTTGCTGTATTTTTTGGTGTGGATTTGTTCTCTGTTTTGTGTGGCTTTCCCTTATGTGTATATGGCTCTGTGTGCTGTGTGGGTTTGGTTTTTGTTTATGTCTGTGTGGGCCTGTGCAGTCTGTGATGTTCTCTTTCTCTCTAGTTGTCTCTCTGTTTGTATCTTCATGTGTAAATTCACTGGAACTTTTCAAACTCTCCACAGCTTTGCCAATTTTCACCAGGAATTTTACTCATTAACAAATTCTCACTTGTTCCCTACCAGTTGGTGACCATTGCCCCAGGGGCATGTCAGTCTCAGGGTCCTGATTTCCCATTGACCCTTCCCACTTCTATTGGGACTGGGAACTAGCCAACCTAAAAAAAACCCACTCAGTTTTAGTAAAGGGCCAACAGTCCCTTACACAAGCTGGGCCTGTGAGGGAGGGGGAGCTTAGTGGTTTGAGTATTGGCCGGCTAAACCCAGGTGTGTGAGCTCAGCCCTTGAGAGGGCCATTTAGGGATCTGGGATAAAAATCTGTCTGTGGCTTGGCCCTGCTTTGAGCAGGGGGTTGGACTAGATACCTCCTGAGGTCCCTTCCAACCCTGGTGTTCTATGATAGTGTTGCCGGCACAGAGGGCCGAGGACAGCAACAGTGGGGGTTCGTTGCCCGGTGTGCGCCGCATTAATTAACACACCAGGGTGGAGAAGCAAAACCAGGTTTATTTGAGCCCAAATAAGGTGCAAGGGAGACATAACAATCTCAAATCCTGCACACAGATACAAACAGCTCTTTCTCTTTATACATGATTTCAGCTATGCATTTCCATTCCCCCCACACTCCTCATCCCCCTTTACCCCCCTTCTTGCCCCTCCCGTCTATTCCCATGTACCAAATACACTTTCCAATAGCAATTACACTAAACAGGTTAAATCATACTTGGCAAAAACCACGTTAGCTCATTAGTACCTCTTCTGTTAACAGTTATCGGTACTTTCCCACTGTGGAGGCTACGTTCTCATGCATATAACTTCAATTACAGCATCTGCTTTCCGCCTATCTTATTTAGTATTGGCTACATCTAGTGTCAAGCAGCCTTGCAGCTGCCAGTAGTCAGCACATAACACAAGAGGTTACAAAAGTTTAGTAAGGCTAACAAAAGCACTTTACATAAAGGTACTTTGGGTCACATAGGCCCAAAGCCATCCTCCCGAGTTACCTAGATTTATGCCTAGTGACACCAACAATAGGGTCACCAATGTTCAGAGAAACTAGCACATGCTGGTCCCATGGTGTAATGGTTGGCATGCTGAAATCTGAGTTCAAATCTCAGTGGGACCTTGTGGTAAATCCCTGGAGATCCAAGCGCTTTCCTATCTCCAGCTGTCTAAGAATGAGTTGTTTACCTTGTGCTGAGTGACTCATACCCCCTGGAGCCAGGTCTTTGGTTGGAATGGGGTCTAGAAGTGGCTGTGGTTTGACTGGGTGTTTGGGATTTCTGATGCCCACAAGTTTGGCCCTTGTGCTTTCTACCACACTCTTCCTCTTGCCCACATGGCGCTTGAAGAAAGGAGTGTCAGGGCCAGGTTTCATAGTCAGGGAAAGGCAGGAGGGAGGAAGAGTCCCAGGCTGGAGCCCAGCACCTCTCCTCCTCTGGGCACTTAGAGCAGAGGCGGCTGGTGCTGACAGCTCCAAGGGAAGGCTTAAAAGCCACAGAGCAACCAAGGGTAAGGCAAGAGGAGGGGAGAACCATGCCTATGCGTGGCCAGCAGACAGCCACAGAGACACCCGGCCAGCCTGCTCCCTGCCATGCAGAACCCCCACTGAAAACCACCAACAGCCAGCTGCTGATGCTCTGCGGCCAACATCACAAGATGGTAGGAAAGCAGGGCCAGCCCCCATGGATGGGCCTCTGACTGGTCCCACTCAAGGTGCTCACTTTGGCAGTGGGGCAGGAGATTTTTCCCCCAAGAGGCTTTTCCCCAGCTGGTGAGAAGCAGAGGAACACCCAGGCTCTGAAGGTGCTATGTAGCAATCCCCTCAAGCACAGGGACAGGCGCACACTTGGAAGAGGGAAACTGCTCCACACTCTAGCCCGGGCAGCCGCCCATTTTCTTTGGCAAGTCAGGAACGGCAAAGGGGAGACCGGAAGCACCTGGGGCTCATGCCCCAGCATTTGTGACACCCAACCCGCAACTCCTTCCCGGGGCTCTAGCTAAAGCCAGAGCATTGTCCTGAGCAGCCAAGAAGAGGTTCCAGCCCTGAAAGGAGCAGGACATTCAGCACAAACGTTAAACTACACAAGCACAACCACGAAGGGACTCGAACCCTCAATTACCTGATCCAAAGTCAGACGCCTTATTCCTTAGGCCACGTAAACAAAACCTTTCCAAGCACTGATTTGGCAAAGGCAGACACTGTGTTTCTCATGTCCTCTACTGAGTGGGGCCGAGACTCTCTGGGCACATGAAGTCGAGTTCCCAGTGAGATGTGAGACAATTCTCTGGTACAGGACTTTGGCAGGGAGGCTCAGGCATGAGGGATTGGGGTGCAGCGGACAGACCAGCTGTCTAGGTGCTTAGATTTGGTCTCACTGAGGAGGAGGAGGAATCCTGCTGACAGGCAGTGGCTGTGGCGAAAAAGTGGGATGTCCAGGCTGCTCAGGTCTCCTTCTTCCAGCTCCTCATCTGGCTGAGCTGCTCCACCGGCCTGGACAAGTCCTCTGCATGCACAGCAAATAGCCCAAGAGCCATTTCTGCCCAAACCTGTGTTGGGGGGTGAGCTTCTGTCTTCCCTGTCCCATCCGCGCTAGAGCAGACCACTAGATTGAGAGAGACAGTCAACAACTATTAAGGCTAAGATTATATAAAGGGGGTCACAGAATTTGTGACTTTCAGAGATCTCAGTGACATTTTCCACCTCAGCCCTGGGGCAGCAAGACTGGAGCTGTCGGCCGGTGGGGGCCTCACAGCTCTCAGCCACCAGTGTTGGAAGGGGCTCCCACAGGCCCATGCCACCACGGATGGACCCCACAGCTCCCAGCTGCTGTGGGTGGATCCAAGAGCTCCCAGCATGTGACAGGGGGACCCTGGAGCTCCCAGTCAGGTGACCGGGTTATAAGTCCGGTCAGCCATGCTGCGGGGCTCAGGCAGGCTGGTCCCTAGGGCACCGCGCTGCGCCCTGGAAATGGCCAGTAGGTCCCCCCTGCTGCACCGCTGACCAGGAGCCGCCCGAGGTAAGTCTGCACCCCAACCCCCGGTCCCAGCCCTGAACCCCCCCAAACCCAGAGCCCCCTCTTGCACCCCAGAGCCCTCACCCCCCTGCCCCAGCCCAGAGCTTCCTCCCACACCTGGAACCCCTCATCCCTGCCCCCACCCAAGAGCCATCACCCCGTCCTGGACCTCGACCCCCTGTCTCAACCCACAGCCCCCTCCTGCACTCTGAATCCCTCAGCCCCATCCTGCAGCCTGGAGCCCCCTCCTCCACCCCAAACCCCTCATCTCCCCACAGCTCCCACAGGCAGACCCTGGGTCTCCCAGCAGCCATGGGTGGCCGGGGAGCCCCCACAACCCCACCCCACTGCGTATGGACCCTGCAGCTCCTAGGAACGGACCCCAGAGCTCCCAGCCGCTGCGGATGGACCCAGGATTTCCCAACAGGCCTTGATGGCGGGAGGACCCTGCAGCCCCACGTCATTGCTCACAGACCCTGCAGCGCCGAAGCCCCGGGAGCTCCCGGCCGCCCCAGGCAGGAGAGGAGCCCCCAGCGCTCAGACACCGCAGGCAGAGCCCGGAGCTCCCAGTCACCGGGGGCGGGGTGAGGAGAAGCCGCAGCCCCCGGCCAGTGCAGGTGGCCCCGAAGCTCCCAGCCGCCGCGGGCGGGCGGACGCCAGAGCCCCCAGCTGCCATCGGGATCCCGCGGCCGCCCCGGGCAGGACCCGTCACCCCGCGACCGGCAGGAAACAGCCGCGCGCGGAAGCGCCTCGCAGCCTGTGACCCCCCCCCGGTGCTGCGGCTTCTCGCCAGGCGGGAGGCGGCGCCGCTGCCGTGGTCTCGGTCCCTCTGCCCGGCAGCGGGACCCCCCGGCGCGGCCTCGCGCCGCTTCTCGCGGGCGGCGCTGAGCTCTGAGCGCACAAGGCCCTGGCGGCTCCGCCCCGCATCGCTGTCAGACAACGTCACCAATGGGAGCTGAGCCCGTCGGAAACGTCAGGTGGGGAGGGCCCAATGGGAGACCAGCTTTCAGAGACCCGCCCCGCACGAGGGCCCAATGGGAGATCAGCTGTCAGAAAACACTAGGCAGGCCAGCACCAGCCAACCAGGAACCGCCCTCATCTCAAGGACCCAGACAGCCCCGCCCCCACATGTCCTACTCCTCACAGCAGCAGCCAGGGCTCGTATCGTGCCCCACAGCAACCCCCAAAGCAGAGTCTCAATTCCCGTCCCCCACCACAGCTCTTCATTAGGTAACAAAAACCCCACCCAGGCACCAAAAAGGGGGGAAACACTTTCCACTTCCCACAGCCAAGCTTCTCCCTCCCCCCCTTCCCCATGTCTGGCCACACGCTCCCAGCTCAGGGTGACCACACACCCCGTCGGGGCAGGCTCTGCTCAGCCCGGCTCCCCACAGCCTGCACTAAACATGTGGGGCCCAACCCCAAAACTTACTCATATTTTACCCCAATGGCCCCAAACTGCCGCTTTTAATATGCAAATAAGCTGCTGCCACGCTCAGGCCACGCCCCAGCTCTCCAGTGGAGCCACCCGGCAGAGAACCAGGTGATATTTAAATTAGCCAGGACGTCGCTCAGTCATTGCCCTCTGCTACCAGCAGGTGGCGCCGGAGAGCTCCGAGCTCGCTCAATTCCCTTTCTCGCGTCGGCTTCAGTCCCCGGGTTACAAACGCACCAACCGGGGAGCAGGAGGGCGGGGCTGCTCCAGGGTGACCAGATGTCCCATGTTTAAAGGGACAGGCAGGTCCGGGAGGACTTTTTCTTATATAGGAGCCTATTACCCCCCACCACCCCCTGTCCCGTTTTCCACAGTTTCTTCAAGGTCACCCTATGGGGCTGCTCTGCGGGGACGGACTTGCACACTTGGGAGCCATCAGCCGGATCTGCGTGCCTGGGAAGCTGCGTCCCTCCAGAGGCGCTTGAGAAGCCAAAGGGGCCGTGGGTGAGTTTGTGATGAGGTGAGTGTGAAGTGTGGAAGGGGGAGGGTGTCAAGAGGAGGTTTTGAGAGGAAGAAAGGTGCTGCTGAGCTGGTAGGTGAGGGCAAGGTCCCAGGCGGGTGTTGTGTGAGGAGCTGTGTAGGCCCGGAAAGGCGTCCTGCTGGGCAAGGGCAGGTGAGGAGGGCCAGGGCTTTTCCCAGGGCTGTTGCTGCGGCCAAAGCCTTTGGGAAGCAGAAGAGGGCCAGGGGTGCTGTTGCCTGCTGGGGCCCATGCGACGGTGTAGGTGTACGCTGACCATAGCTGGTCTGTGGGAGCTGGGGCCACTCACTGTGCCCCTTTCCTCGTTAGTATAGTGGTGAGTATCCCTGCCTGTCACGCGGGAGACCGGGGTTTGATTCACTGGCGGGGAAGGTGACCCCTTTTCAAGGGGGGAACAAAGAAATCCCTGGCCTGCCCACCCCATGCCTTCCATTCTCCTTCTACGGCCACTTCCCTTCACACCCCGCACTGATGACTTTCACCTCCAGAGAGACAATTACCTCGCAAGGACATGCTGGCCCTAGCCAAAGCCTCTCCCTGGCCTTCCGCCCCCGGGCCCAGCTTCGGGGCTGGCACGTTTCAGAGCGGCAAAGGGAAATAGGCTGGCCAGGGGCATGAGGACAATGGCCCAGACAAACGGGGAGGGACCTGGTCCAGGGGTGGAGGAAGACAGAAAAAGGGACAGGCATGGGATTGGCTTCCTGTCTTTTTTCCTTTGCTCAGCATTTGACCTGTGACTGTAATGGGGAGACTTGAGAAAGACCTGTGGCCACCGGCGAGGTAGGTGGCCGCCCCGAGAGCACAGAGCTGAGCATTTTCTGCTGAGCTGCTGCCTGTGCCCCCAGCGCCTGGCCGTGATCGTATAGTGGTTAGTATTCTGCGTCGTGGCCGCAGCAACCTCGGTTCAAATCCGGGTCACGGCATTGCTTTTTGGTGGGGAGGGGCTATCCTGCAGCATGCCTCGTGGTTTTTCCATCCTGGTGTTACAGAGATAGTGTACTTTCTTTCTTTCTTTTAATAAAATCCTTTTCTTTTTAGAATCTGATTGATTTCTTCCCTTGTTTGGATTTTCAGGGGAAGTGGAGGGGGAAAAGTGAATCCCTCTTTGTTTGATTCAAGGAGTTTGAATCAAGGTATCTTTCCCAACAACTAGGAGAGGGGGAAGAAGGTGGGGGAATGGTTTATTTCCCTTAGGGTTACGAGTCAAGGAGTTTGGATCTGTGTTCCCCAAGGAAGGTTTGGGGGAACAGGGCGTGTGCTAGACACTGGAACTTCTAGTGAGTGGCAGCTTTACCAGATCTAAACTAGGATTTAAGTTGAGAGGGGCCCATGCAGGTCCCCATCTTGTGGATGCTAAAGTTCGAAGTGGGGAATAAACATATGACGGGGCGATGCCCGCATTCTCCCAGCCTGCCGACTAAGGGCTCCTGATGAGCGTGGTGGACGTGAAATTCGGCCATCTGACTTTTGGCCTTGCTGCCCGTAGCGGTCAGGCCGAAAAATCAAAAGCCATCCTCCCCAGGCCCACAGCCACCCAGGGGCTCCTCTGCACCATCTTGCCTCCACGAGTGCCGCACTCTGACCAGCTGAACCAGGCAAGCCACGGGAAACTTCTCAAGGTCTTCCCCTGGTGTGGGCTTGGATGCGAAAAGCACCTGGCCGTTCATCAGCTGTTGCAAGAAGTGTGCAGAGTAGGAGTAGCGATGGGGCTGTAGCTTTCCACAGCATCTCAATTTGGGCAGCTTTCCATTCCCCTTTTCTGTGTAATGTCCCTCCCACGGGTTTCACGTGCGGAGCTGTACGACTCTGGCAGGGTGGCCATTTAGAAATCTTTTCCTTGCTTTTCTTTTTCGCCTGGCCCCAGCGTTAGGACCGTTTGGGTGTTTCAGTGTGTGTGTTTTCCCATTTGGAGGCATTTGGAAGTTTGGAAGGGGAGCCGAAAGAGGAGTCTTTTTCACAAGCAAGTTGGCTTTCTGCACAGGTAGGGCCCTTGGCCGTAAAGCTTAGCTCCGTCAGTGCGTCTGCATGGGGTTCCTCCAGTGCCTCAAGAGCCCGTGCTAAACTCTCGGTGTGGGCGTTTGGCTTGCGCCAGTCAGAGTGCGGTGCCTGCGTCTTCCCAGGGCCGGCTCCCGTGAGGCGCGCATAACTTGGGAGGAAAGGGGTAGAAGAGAAAGCAAGTGAAGCTGACTTCGAGTGGTGGTGCCCCTGGGCGGAGTGGTCCTCCTGCTCCTTCCTGTCGGAGGGGTGGGCTTGGGGGGTCTGGCTGTGGGCGGTGGGAGGATGGTGTCCAGGGAAGTCCCAAAGGTCACCCTGCGCCGGCGGAGTGTCAAGCCTCTCCCCTAGGTTGGGGTGCCGAGTATTAAGCCTTCCTCTGTGGCTTGGGCTGGGGAGCATGATCCGGCGTTGGGTCCATTTGGGTGGAGCTGGCGGCCGGCAAGAATTCGGGCCATCAGGTCAACCCTCTGTGGACACTGGGGGCGAGCTGGCAGGCCTGCGATTTTGGCTTCGCGGGCGGGCAGCTCAAGCCTGGCCTCCTATGAGCCTGGAAGGCAGCCGGCCGGGCTCACCCGTCTCCAAGTTCCTTTCAGGCAGCAGGTGGAGCGAGGAGCCCAGGGAGGGGAGACCAAGGAAGTGTCAGGAGCTTGGTCCTGCCCGGCGCCTGCGCCCAGCAGGGCTCTTGCCAGCTCCAGGCCCACCTGGTTTTGGCCTCTGCCACCCCTAGCAGTCAGCCAAAAGAGCAGAAGCCACCCTCTCCCTCCCGGAGTGGCCAGCATGGGGCTTGAATCCATGACTTTGGCGTTATTAGCACCACGCTCTAACCAACTGAGCTAGCCGGCCAACAGCAAGCCCTGCCTTGCCTGACCCTTTTGGAAGGAGTCACTGGCTGGCGCGGGGAACGATGTGGCCTCTGTTATCGAATGGATGGATCGAGACACCATTTGCCAAGGTAGGGGAATTAGCTCAAGTGGTAGAGCGCTCGCTTTGCATGCGAGAGACAGCGGGATCAATGCCCGCATTCTCCAGCGGCAAGGCAGCCCCAGGACCTTCTCTTGCCCTTCTTTTAGAAGCCATGGACAGTCAGCCGGCTCAGCTCCTCCAGTGGCCTCCATCCCTCTCCCCGCTTGGCTTCCCAGAAAGCCAGCCCTTGCGGAGCACAAAGCTCTTCCTCCCCGGCCCTTCTCCCCCTTGCGCTGACTGGGAGGCTGGACACAGCTGGGGGAAGTTAGCTCAAATGGAAGAGCAGGGGAGAAGTAGTCAGACCCATACACACATTCTCCAGCCTGCTCTGCTCTGCTTTGCTCTGCTGGGCTGGGCTCTAGTGGGGGACCTGCACCTTTCTTTCTGAGCTCTCACTGGAGCACAATCCCTTTCCTCCTCCCTCCCTGCTAGTCTACGCCAAGCTCATTGGCCGGGAGGGAGAGCCACTCAAATACAGTATTACTCACATCCCAGGGGTCCCTGAAGGGAATGAGGAGATGGGCGGGGTGGCATGCGATACCAGCTCAGCTGAGACCGTGAGACCTCGCAGCCTCCTGATCTCAGGCAGCATGGCAGCCGTGGAGCAGAGCAGAGCAGAGCACGCAGACAGCTTGGAGACAGCCAAAGCGGGGAAGGGCTGCGTTGGTCTGGAAGAGGGAGTCGGTGGCTGTCTATCCTGGCGGAGGCAGGGTCGTTTTGCTGTATGCTGGGCCAGAGGCCAGGGAGTCTGCTAGAGTTGCTGAGCTGGGCCTGCTCCGGGCTTTGCTTGGGTTAGAGGAAAGTGGTGAAGATAAGAACGGCCCTCCTGGGTGAGACCGATGGTCCATCTAGGCCACTATCACGTCTTCTGACAGTAACCGATGCCAGGCGCTTCAGAGGCAATGGCCAGAGCAGGCAATCGTCAAGTGATCTATCCCTGCATTGTCTTCTGAAGTTTGGTGCTTGTCTCAGCCTAGACACACTCCAGGGAGGGAGCGTTGGTGTTTGTGCCGAGGAGTGTGGCTGGGACTCGGACCCCCTTCCCCAGCTCTGGGTAGCACGCCCCCCTCCCCCCCATTTCAGGCTGTGTTCTGCTTAAGGCCACAGAGCCCTTGCCTTTTTTTGCCCGGTGCCTGAGAGTCAGGCCAGCTGCAGGGAATTAGCTCAAGCGGCAGAGCGCTTGCTTTGCATGCGAGAGGTAGTGGGGGACGCTGCCCGCATTCTCCGAGCCTGTCGACTAAGGGCTCCTGATGAGCGTGGTGGACGGGAGAGTCGGCCATCTGACTTTTGGCCTTGCTGCCCGTAGCGGTCAAGCCGAAAAATCAAAAGCCATCCTCCCCAGGCCCACAGCCACCCAGGGGCTCCTCTGCACCATCTTGCATGAGCCGGTGGAAGTGGAGCCTGTAACTGAGCTGATGCGCTGAGGGTTATTTGCACTGTGCGCTTCACATGGAGGTGAAAACACGGGGCACAGATCTTTGAGCACAACCCTCATCCTGAGGAATGGTGGCGGGGGGGCTGCATAAAGAGAGACCGGCTCTCCCTGGCGGGACTGCAGTGGCTCTTCACAGGGGCAGTCCCACGGCCAATTGGTACCAGAGTTTTGCCGGCCTCCTTTCGTGGGTTGACCTGGCTCCTCTCTTTTTAGGGAGACTGGTGACCCCAAACTTTCCAGAAACCAGCATAGCGAGGCCAACCTGAGCACAGACACCTGCTCAGCACCCCGGGTTGCAGCCCTGAACCCTGGCAATCAGCTACGCCCAGCTGCCCACCCAACAAGTGTTACACGCAGGAGCCTTCATGCCCCGTGTGTTCAGGTCCTTCCCAGCGCCAGCTTTAAACTCCGCTGCTCAGTTCTAAGCTTTGGCCACACGGGGGCAGCCTGGAGCTCAGCCAACGCCTCCCGTTGCTGGTTGCGTTTCCCGCTCCTCGTGGCAGGTTCACACCCCGCAGACAGATCTCTGAATCGGAGCCGAACAGTTCCCCAAATCCAGCGCTTTAGCAGCAGCTTTGCTAGGAAAGCGCTGACGTCCCCAAGTAAAGTAAGAGCCAGAGCGCTGTGTCCAGGATCTTCTATTGGGCCCCTCACCGTGGTGTCTGTCAGGCGCAAGGAGAAACCAGGGAAATGTTTTCATGGCATTTAAGGGCAGAAGGGGCCATTAGATCAGCTAGTCTGACCCCCGAATAACACAGAATTACACCATGACACGTATTGATCCCACAGACCTTAGACAGATCAAAGCGTTTCAGCCTCAGGAAGGAGGCTAAACTGGGTGCCAGAGGCAGTGAACCAGGGCCCCCCAAGGCAATGGCAGGGAGCTGACGAGGTGAAATATGCCCAGATGATCCCAGCAGGCGACCCACCCCCATGCTGCAGAGGTGGGAGTTCCTGTTCCTCCTGCCCTTAAGAATCTCTGGTGGTAAGTGGGTACCCCCAGTTCCCCAGATAAGAATCCTCCATGGGATTTCCCTGGCTTCACCTCCAGATAAGAACATTGTGTGGAGGGAGTGGGAGGAAGGTTGTCTGGCAGATCTGTAAAGGGGGACTGTGTCTCCCTGTCTGGCCCGGCTCCTGGGAGGAAGTGATCTCAGTGTGTCTGGCTGTCTCCATTCCTCCCACCCATAAGAATCCCTGGTGTGTGGGTGCACCCTAGACCATTAAGGATCTCTGGGGGGTGGGTGTCTCTCTCCCCTAGTCAGGATCTCTGGGGCGTGCCTGTATAAAAAGAGACTTTGACTCACCCAGGCTGGGCTGCCATCATGGAACAGACCAGGTCCTTCTGTGGAGGGTTTACGTTCCTTCAAGGCCGTGATCTCAGTGTGTGTGGGTGTCCCTGTCCCTTCAACCCTTAACAATCCCCGGTGCGTGGGTGCGCCGGGCCCCATTACAATCCCCTCTGTCTTACTCCCCATGAGGGATCTGGTGGATGTCGGTGTTCCCCATGTTACTGGGGGTGTCTGGTGCCCCTGTCCCTCCTGGTTAATAGTGGAGTGTGTGGGTGACCCCCCACCTGTTAAGGATCCGTGTTGTGTGGATGCCCCCGTTCTTCTCATTAAGAATGGTGCAACGGAGCATAAGGGTGTGTCCCCCACCCCATGAACTAGCTCCCGTGTGTGGTTCCCCTGACCCCATCCAGGATCTGTGGTGTGTGGGTGTCGCTGTTTCTATTTTCAAGATCTGTGTTGCAGGGGGCGTCCCTCCCCCCAAGTCAGAATCCCCATCCTGTGGGTGCTCCCATCCCCCCAGCCAGGCTCTGCGGGGTAGTGGTGTCTATGCATCCGAAGAAGTGAGCTGCAGCTCACGAAAGCTCATGCTAAAATAAATTTGTTAGTCTTTAAGGTGCCACAAGTACTCCTGTTCTTTTTGCGGATACAGACTATCACGGCTGCTACTCTGAAACCTGTAAAAAGAGACCGTGTCTCACTGTCTTGCCCAGGCTACGCTGCAGGGGCTATTCACAGGTGCGATCCCACTACTGATCAGCACAGGAGTTTTGACCTGCTCCGTTTCCGACGTGGGCCGGTTCACCCCTCTTTAGGCAACATGGGGACCCCAAGCTTCCCCGGGATCACCATATTGATGCTGAACTTAGTGCGGACACCTGATCAGCACAGCCCCTTATAGCCCAGAACTCCTGAGCTCAAGCAATCCGCCGGCTTCAGCCTCCCCAGGAGCTGGGATGACAGGCACCAGCCACAGAGCCCGGCTTGTTTTGTGGCCTGGCAGCTGGAGCTTCAAACTGTGCTTGTGAGCTCTGTGCCTTGGCCAGACGGGGACAGCCTGGGACTGGGAAATGCTCCTGCTTCCCCCGCCCCCGTCTCATGTCGAGCTGCAGGTGCCGCTGTCCTGCCAGGTAAGATCCCGGCTGTTTCGGTGCCCCCTTCCCCCACCCAGGTGTCCGGGTACCTCTGCCACCCATACAGAATCCTGGCTGTGTGGGTGTCCGTCCCTCTGCAGAGGATCCCGGAGTGTGGATGCCCTTGTCCCCCCCCACAACATCCTGGGTGTGTGGGTGCCACTCTCCCCCCCAGTAGATCTCTGGTGGGTGGGTCCCCAGGGTGTGAGTGCTCCCATCCCCCGATACAGGCTGGGGGGGGGTATAACTGGCTCTCCCTGTCCTGCCCAGGCGGTGCTACAGCAGCTGTTCACAGGAGCAGCAACCCCACTGTCAACCTGCAGCTTTAACCTGCTCCAGGGGTGACCTGCTTCACCCTCCTGTGGGAGCCCGGGGACCCCGAACTGCCCAGAATCACCTGATTGATGCCGAGCTTAGCACAGACACCGGCTCAGCATGGCAGGGTGCAGCCCTGAGCCCTGACAATCAGCTTCCCTCCGCCTCCTACCGCACAGCGAGGGTCCCACGCGAGAGGCTTTGGGCCCAGTTTGTTCAGGAGCATCCCAGGCTCCAGCTGTAAACTCTGCTGGTCAGTTCTGAACTTTGGCCACACGGGGGCGGCACTAACGGTCCCATCTAAACACTGTTTGCGTTCGACCCTTCAGCTCGCAGATTGTAACCCGCGGGCAGATCTCTGAGCGCAGCCAAATCCCTCCCCAAACTGAACATTGAAGCAGCAGCACCCATTGGAAAGATCAGGATTTTTGCCTTTAAAAACAAGGGAAATGTCTCCAGCGAGAGACTGAAGAAGCTCAATTGATTTCATTGACTCCATAAATGTTCCTCTGTGTCCCCCTAGGAGTCATGCCCCACATTTTGGGAACCACTGAACCCTACTCGCTAATCAGGGGCTAGTGATGCCAAAGCCCAGGGAAAGGGAGAACAAGTGCGGGGCCCCCAGCACTGGAGCCATGTGAAGGGGCTGCAGGAGAGGGGCAATGGCTGGTGGCCCAGGGAGTTAAGGGCAAAGGGGGCACAGGAGGGGGCAGGAGTTAGGGGTGAAGGAGGCGCAAGGGTTGGGAGTGCAGGAGCTAGCGGTAAAGGGGGAGTGGGGATCGTCCAGGGGCAATGGGGAAGTGCCAAAGTACAAGCTTTGCCCAGGGCACCATTTCCCCTAATGCTGGTCTGAGCGAACAATTGGAAATGACCCTTCAGTGAGACCAGAACCATCGTGTAGAAAAGCCCCTTTGTTAAGTGGTGGTGGCTTAGGGAGATGGGTTAGAAAGCAACAGGCATTTGTCTGTGGAGGTTGGATTCTTGCCTGCTAGGCAAGGCTGGTGTGTGGTGTCTCCATGGCTGTACTTTCAGTGTCTGATCTGCCACAGGGAGCCAAGTCTAGACATATTCAGAGGCTCTATGCCAGGGTTTCTCAAACTTCCTTTCACTATAACCCCTTTTTGCAAAAAAAAAACTTACTACATGACCCTAGAAAGATGCACCAAGCCCCTCTACACGGAGCACAGGCAGAGGAGACAAAGCCTGAGCCCTGCCCCAGTTACGGGAGGGCAAAACCAGAGCTTGAGGGATTCAGCCCTGGGTGGTGGGGCTCAGACTTTTGGTTTCAGCCCCAGGCACCAACAAGTCTAATGCCAGCCCTGGTGACCCCATTGAAACAGGGTTATGACCCACTTTGGGGTCCTGACTCACAGTTTGAGAACCACTGCTCTATGCTGATGGGAGAGAGTTTTCCTGGGGGTGTAGTTAATCCACTTCCCCAAGAGGTGGCAGCTATGTCAGTGGGAGAAGCTATATCGGTGGGTGTGCAAGCTGTGGTGTTTGCCACATTTAAGAAGTTTAATCAAACCCCATTTTTAAAACCACCTGTGGTCTGGGAATAGCAAAGGAGCTAGATGAATCAGGGTTTGTCCTTCAAAGTCCTGGACATCACGATTCCACACTCTTAGTGTCATGGGGATATTGCTCAGTGGTAGAGTGCTTAACTGCAGTTCAAATAGTTCTCAGTTCAAACCCCAGTGTTCTCTTATAACCCTCTTTCTTTTTTTAAAAAAAAGGAAAACATTTTCATTTCCATTCTCCATTATGTTCAGGGGCTCCTCTATACAGGAGTGCTTGATATCAATGTAAACACTCAACATTTCACTGTCCAAATGCATAAAAACCTAGCAAAGCTGTCCATCAGCTAAAATCAGTTCCAATCCTCTAAGTGTCTAGTTTATGTTTTCATCAGTTAAACAAAGGTATCATACGAATGTACATTTGCAGATCCCTCTTCTCCAGGAGCTATGTTGTGCAGAAGAAAAAGAGCCACATCCAGCTGCAGTTCAGGAGTCTGATGACCAAAGAGCCACAAAGTGTTCTGAGGGCTGGAGAAAAATGCCTTCTAGTGAGCTATTGAACGAGCTCAACCTGTTTAGCTTATCAAAAGAAGATTGAAAGGTGACTTCATTGAAGTGTTGAAGGGCCTTAATGGAGACAAAAGATTGGGTATTAAAGGGCTTTTTAATTTAGCAGAGAAAGGCATAGCAAGACCCAGTGGCTGGAAGGTGAAAAGAGACAAATTCATATTAGAAATAAGACACAAATATTCAACAGCCAGGATGATTCACCACAGGAACAAGCTACCAAGGAAAGTGGTGGATTTGCCATCTCCTGGTGTCATCTAATGGAGACTAGATGCCTTTCTGGAATGTGTTTGCCCCAAAAGTAGCTCTTGTGTCATACAGGAGGCCTGTGATATGCAGGGGGTCAGATTAGATGCTCTAATGGTCTCTTCTGGCCATAAAGTCGACTAATTTCTGAAAAACTGAGTGTAGCATTGGGAGCAGCGTCTGATGTTTTCCTGTCTAGCCGGCTTGCTGCCTAGAACGAACGCTCCTTGAGTGGGGTGATCCACAGGGAGTAGCTCAAGCCTCCAAAGTGCCTGGGCAGGGGCAGGACATTAGCACAGCAAGGGAGGGGTGTGGCAGTGACATCACAAAGGCCTTTTGCAGGACCTCAGACTATTGGTCAAAGGTGGTGGGGAGGTGGTGACCTCACAGAGAGATGCTGACATCAGGCAGGCAGGACAGGGGCCGAGGGGTCAGGGAAACCTCAGAGACCCCTGTGGCTTTGCTTCAGCAAGTCTCCTTCTCCAGGTCTCTCTTTGAGGACTGAGAGAGTATTCGGGTTCACGTACGTGGGCGCCAGGAGGAGCCTCTTTCGAGTTTTCTCCTTCCCTTTTAGTGAGTTTACTAGAGACCAGCCGTCCCTGTTTAGAAGGTAAGAGCCTCCTCGATGTTTGAAACCTGTTCAGTCTGATCCATCTGGTGACCATT